>NW_018020797.1:147161-261108 GCF_002006095.1 Pseudomyrmex gracilis | reverse complement strand
ATAGCAATTCAGCAGTTCAGCATAGTGAAGGTTATATGGCGGTTGACGGCATAAAGCACACATTAAAAGAAACGAAAACCAATATGCCAAAATATTGTTGTGTTTTTGGCTGTCGAAATAAGGCAGACAAAGAAAAAAACCTTACAACTCAATCAACTGTCAAACATGACGGCCATCTTGCATTCTTCAGTACTCCCATCTTCCCCCTCCATGACGACTTATGTACATAGATTTTGTAGCCAGCCGTACATAAGAAGCTAGCGGTCTAGTATACTATAGAAGTCTGTGTGCTGAACTGCTGAATTGCTATCTGCGCATGCATCGTCGCGCACGTACATAAGTATATAGNCAATGATTGGATGAACTCTCCTTATCGTCAAAATCAACCAATGAAACCCGCATTCCACAGTACCCCCATTGTACATAGATTTTGTAGCCATTATCTACGCTGAAATCACGCGAGCTAGCGGTCTAGTGTAGTATATAGAAATCTGTGGATATTTACTGCCAGTACTGAAAATCTGTAGCACACATATATGTAATACTCCTATATTGCTAGTACGGTGCCGACCTGAAGCTCACCGTTACGGTGCAGACAATATAGTAGCCTCTCTNTCCAGCTGCTTTGTGCGCATGCGGTGAACATTCAAGCACGCTTGCGCATTTCTCTTTCTCGCGTTTTTTCTCTCACTTTCTAATGCTTTGTCTCGCTCGCACTCACTTGGTAGATGCGCCTGCGCATAATGACGCTCGACCATCTATACCCATATTTGGACTTTGTGCGTCTCCCTTTCTCGGGCCTCGTGTTTCTCATTGCGAAGATACGCGACTAGCAATATAGGAGTATTACATATATGGTAGCACATGTGACGTGAAGTATAACCTCGAAAGTTTTATAAGATATTGTTTTGTGCTCGCAAAAATCGCTCTGACGGTTGACAGGCACGTTAATAAGACTTCATAAAAAAAAAATAAGATATTGTTTACCGTCTATTTGTAGTATGAAAATTCCGTTGCGGTAATAAAAATAAAGTAAAATCAGTGCAAAATGGTGAGGTATTATTATGTCTAAAACAAGAAATAAGCTTAAAATAAGGATCTTTGCATAAGTAAGTTATAAGCATAAACAAACTTCAACGTAGGATATTTTGTCTCTGGAATTTGCTTATCTTAACAATAATTTTTTTTCAAGATTTCTAAAAAATCTAGAGATCTGTCTGAAATGTAAACAGTTTTGCGATTTGAGAGAAGTTGATGATGTATGCAATTTTGCCATGTTTGCGCATTAACGATTATTAAACACTTCTCCTACTTTTTCTTGGAGAACCAATAAGCGTTTATCTTCTATCCTTTAGTGTTGGGTCAAGTCCCGCTTATGGGGAACTAGCCATATAGAAGTATTACAGGGTGCTTTCCAGCTACGTACACAGGCGACATTGTGTAACACAGTGTCCACTAGTGTGAGAAAGAGTATATCAGTGTGTCTCACTCATACTAGTGGACACTGTGTTACACAGCATCGCTTGTGTACGTAGCTGGAAAGCGCTCACTGTGTAATGGCTAGTCTACAATGAAGGTTGTAAGGCTGTAGGAGTAGAGAGTAAACTATTTTTCGGTGAAGAAACAACGGGAATTACGAAATGGGTAATTCCCATTTTGCACTGTTTACTGCCTTACTGTTAGCCAATGAAAGACGTGTGTTAAAAAACGCGAAATAATTACTTGTATAGACAAAAATAAAAGAACTCCAAGAACCTTACTTCTTACTCTATACTGCCTACTCCCTCAATGTAGACTAGCCATAACACAGTATCCACTAGTGTGAGTGAAACACACTGGCTGTTTTCCTTTTAAAAGACACAAATCGACACAGATAATAGAATTAAATCAATCTTTCTGTGGATAACACACTCGAGCACCATTTGACTCTCCTGAGAAGAGTCAAAGAGTGTCGATTGAGAGGTCGATCACAATTATAAATAAAAAGCGACGTGTGGCGGGTGTGTCAACTGTGTTTTCTAAAAAGAAAGCAGCGACTGATATGTTCTTTCTCACACTAATGAACATTGTGTTACATGTCGCTTGCGTACGTAACTGGAAAGCACCCAATATGTATATATGCAAGATAACATGTAAAGTAAATTGCGAGATAACGCAACGCAATGCTCGATATAACAATAATCGGCAGTATATGCGAAGATTATATACAGGATGATTCAGAGCAATTCGTCCTTGAAAATACATATTCTTGACTAAATTCTAAGACAACTTTTTATTTGACAAAATTTTGTCTGAAGCTTACTTTTTGAGTTATTAATAAAAATAGGTGACTTACCACGAGTCGGATATAAGAGGTAGGCAGGGGCGGCGTAACTCACCGTAATTGACAGTGATTTATGTGATGCACAGATTAAGTGATACAAATTACAAATGAATAAATAAATAAGTGAAAGAAAGAGAGAAACAGAGAAAGATACAGATACAGTGTGTAGCAATCAGCTGATTGCGTCAGGCACCATACGTAATCGCCCGCGTCTGATGGTGAGGTGCGCCATCCCTGCCTACCTCTTAGATTTGTTCGCGTCGCATGCCTCATTATGCTTCTACTCGCTCCAACGCGCTTTCTTTCAATGAAACTTAAAAATTTTTTTAATAAAAACAAGTCGCACTAAGTGCGCACTAGTCCAGACTACTGATATCGCTATTAGAGCTTTGGAGCGAGTATGTTGGAGCATGTGACGCGAACAAACCTCTTGTATCCGACTTGTGGTAAGTCACCTATTTTTATTAATAATTCAAAAAGTAAGCTTCAGAAAAATTTTGCCAAATAAAAAGTTGTCTTAGAATTTAGTCAAGAATATGTATTTTCAAGGATAACGGGTTGTTCTGAATCACCCTGTATATGCACAGTACAATTGTAAAAATAAACAGTAATCACATTTGTTCGTAATTCAAAAGAAGCACAAATATACTTAAAATATACTTAAAATATATAAGCGTGTAAATTAATCGTAAAGAAGAGTATATATAAATGTACATATAAAAAAATCTTTCACGGTACATCTCATCTAACAGTGTAGTTCGGAGTCGGTGCATTGACTGTTCCCCAGAAAAGAATTAATTTTGTTTGTTTGTGCCTGATGAAAAAGAGAAAAGGTCGATTGGCTATCAGCTTTTTTTGACTACCGTCTCGCTGCAGGATCACCCCAGTCGTCGCTGCGGCCTCTGTTCCTTTCTCTGTTACATCCATTTCTACCTTGTGTAGCACTTCATGTGCGAACAGACCTGGATTCACGAGATTTCCGCTGTTACGAAGCTTGTCCAGATCATACGATACGAAATTCTGACTCCGCACGAATCTCAAGAAACTCTCATCTATCGGTCGGCTCTGGCGTCTACTTCTGTTTTTCGTGTTTTTCTTAGCATTGTGAAAACGATATTTATTCTCATCTAAACTCACGTATTTTGTATTGCCATTGTTAATTTTTAGCGTATTTTTCTTAGGATCCTCGTTCTCCGTGACATACAACGTTTGCGATGATTTACTGTCGTTCTCTCTTCTGCTCACAACGTCACGGCGAGTTCTACAAATGTTGCGAATGTGAAATCCTGTACTCCACTGTTCTACGTTAAAACAGCGTTTTGTATCGTCGTACCTGATGAAATAATTTTTTCTTACACCATGGTTATCCTCGCCGATCCGTGGGAAAATTAGAAATTGTTCAGATTTGCTGCTCGGCACTTGTTGCGAAGAAACCAGCGGTAGTGCTTGCGGTATCGTTTGCGGAATCGGCGATGGTGATGCTATTGGTACCGGCTGTGACGTAGTGAATGAAGTCGTCCTTGTTACCGGAGCTTGACCATATCCACTCGACAAAAGACTCAAATCCGCAGTTTTTGGATCGAACAATGAGATTAAACCTAAACTTTGAAGAGCTTGATTTAAATTCAATGTGCTTGAAAGTTTCATACGAGGTAAGCCAACGATGCAAGTTTGATTTTTGAGATTGCTTATCAAGTTTTCAATTATTTCAGCTGACAATTGATCGCGGAAGTTTTTTAAAGCAGTAGCTCCTTCGGTTTTCGGCAGAAGCACATACATTGACATCTGATAAAAATAGAAAATAATGCTTAAAAATTATTTTTTAAAGGAAATATTTCATATGCAAGATTTTTAAAAAATCTTTACAAAAACACATTAAATTATTTAAAGTATCAAATAAGAACAATGATATAATTTATATATTTACCTCTAAACCTTTATATGGTAAAGCTAGTATTTTTACTGTTTTATCTTCGTAAAAAGGAAAGTCACCACCGTTGAACATCATATCAACTTTAACTGCGTCATTCGGCTCGACAAAAAAGTCTCTTCTATAATAAAAATTATCTCAATGAAAATAAAGTTACATTTTATTGCAATACAATAAATAAAATATTTTATATATGTATGTATACCTCTGTGTTTGACCATTTATAAAATGCTGATTCCATTCTCCTTTGAAATATAGCGCCGATAAGAGAATTACGCTGGTCAGTGGAGTTGGTGCTTGATCCAATATACTTTCGATCTTTCCCATTGTCCGTTGTTTAACCCAATTGTTTATAATATTTTGAGCTTCCCTGCCTTTTTTTTGAAAATCTAGATTTACTACTTCACTCTTATACACATTTTCACTTATCGCACCGAATTCGGGGCGAATCGGATATCCTTCCTAAAATATAAATTAAAATTCACGCGTGTTAATGCTACTGGAAAAATTTTCTTAGAATTAATTCAAAGTAAACGTTCTGTGTCCAAAATAAAATGTGTGTTCATTAACTTCAGAATTCTTATTTTATAAGTTTTTAAAATATTCTTGTTTGAAAAATCTATTAAAAATTTAACAAATATGACACACCGACGTAAGTCAAATATAAATTCACCTGAACAAAGATGCCGCTAGCAGAATTAACGCGTGGCATATTGCTGCCTTCGATTCTGTGATTCATGGTAGCCAGTAGCTGGCCAAACATTTGATGAACAATTTCAGAATGTTGAGATATGTCGACACTAACTTCTAGACCGAGCACACGTGAAACTTCTTCGAAAGTTTTACCAGCTGAACCCAGTAAAACCAACGACAGAGCAACGCTTATACTAAGCGGAGAGAAGAGTACGTTTTCTCTTCGACTATTCACGCCTCTGGTGTTGTAAATCGCTTTGTCCATGTCCAAAGAGAATTTTACAATTCCCTTAGCTATGAGATCATTCACCTAAAATCAACAATAATAATGATATTTATTTATATAGATTATAAAGATGGTTTACGCGTTGCAAGTTGTTGTTTATTATGCATTTTCGAATAAAACGCCATTAACAGTAGCATACATGCTGGTTCCAATTTGTTTGCTCAGATTGCAGACTATTTGGCGATCCTACAGGTGCTGCTTGTGCCACTGATGGTGTTTGTGCTATTGGTCTTGCGGTATCAGCGAATTCCGGAGTGCCTTGAGCAGGCTGGCTATTGCTGGCCGTTTGTGTGGAATAACCAGGAAACGATCCTGAAGCTCGTACAGCATTGGTGTAAGCGTAAGGTCTAGTCGTCGAGTTTTTCATCATTTCATACTGGTCCGGAAAAATAATCTGACTGCTGGTCACTGCTACAAGGCCGAATAGGAGCAATATTTGCGTCATTTTTTCAGATATCTGCAAAGAATCATAAAGCTGCTGCGGTTACTGTTTCGTGACCATGAATACATACATTCTGCATTCATCGAAAACAATTAACAATGGAAGCGCGTAAACATAATAATATCTAATGACGCGGTTTATGTAATTATTCGTACATATATATAAACAAGTGACACAAACACTGCATTCTAAGAAAGATATTTTATTTTGTTTTTGTAGTTGCGATATAACGACATTTCATGCTTTTGCTTCGGATCTCCAATAAGCAAATTGAAAATATAGCAAAAATATATGGCATCATAAACTTACAAAAACTTTCACAATAATTGCACTAAGATGATTCGCCATAACGCAACAGTTTTGTCAGAATAGTTTTGTAAATAATATTTGTCAAAAATTAAAAAAGTCCAATTTAGAGTATAAATATTTTATAATATTTCAATTCTTTAATGCATAAACTTGTACAATTCAATATTTGTGACAATGTAATGCAGCAAAACCATTTTGCAATATTTGCAACATTTTCGGATAAAATATTTATATTCTACTTAATAAATTAATTTAATTTTTATTAATTAATAATAGTGATGAAGAATCTCACCTTTCACGATCTCGGAACTCTGAGGTCAAGACGTGATAAAAAATCGCGCGTTAACTGATTATTTTGAAATACTCGACAAGCATTATTGAAAGCTTAGTTCATATGCGTCTTATAGAAACTGTTTTGATTCTTGATTTAAGATTTTGCTGCATCAATGTGCAATATTGTATGTCGCAATATTTCTACATTATAATTTATAGGAATCATTGTGCTTTTCTATAAGTATATACATTAATTTGATTTCTTCATGTGCAATTATATTTCTACATGTTTTAAACATCACAAAGCTAGAATTTTTTTCTCAATTATTGGACAATTTCTTTTTAAATTTAATTTTGCAAATATACTGCTAAGATGATTTGCTATATTGTTATTGTTTTGCCAAAATAGTATTTGAAAATTAATTTTGTGCAAATAGTTACAAATATTTTATAAAAGACCAATATTTTTTTATATCTATTTCTCAAAATATATCTATATACCCACACAGAACAAAAACTCCATTAGACATCTATTAGACGTCGACAGCTCCATGCGACATCTAATACCCTAATAGGCACATTTGTGAAAATATTGCACAAAAATGGTATCATGAATGGCGATGATTTTGCAATGATTGCACTAAGATGATTCGCCATAACGCAACAGTTTTGTCGAAATAAAATTTTGTAAATAATATTTGTCAAAAAGTGCGAAAAAGTCGTTACAGTATATACTTCCAATAGACAAATTGTGAAAATATTGCACAAATATGACATCATGAGTGACGACGATTTCTTGCATTTCTTCATATGCAATCATATTTTTACATATTTTAAACATCACATAGCTGAATTTCTTTTCTCAATTATTGGACAATTTCTTTGTAAAATTAATTTTGCAAATATACTGTTAAGATGATTCGCCATATCGTTATTCTTTTGCCGAAATAGGATTTGGAAAGTAATTTTGCAAACAACTACAAATATTTCAGAAAAGATCAATGTTTTTACATCTATTTCCTAAAATATGTCTGTATGATTGCAAATTACAATTTTTATGTAAGATTTCGTCACATAATTTTATAAATGTTTTCCTATCAGGGATATTAATGTTTTAACACGTATTGCACATACCTTGATAATTATAAAAAGTGTTCGAGATATAAACAAATGCGAATAAATTATGTAGTTTTATGCATATCGTTAGGTGCAAAGTATGTGCAAAATATATACGCTCTTTTGTGTTGTTAGATGGCATTCAGAGAGTAGCATTGAAAGATTTGAAATAATCAAATACGCGAAACATATCTTGCCAATTATGAAGATAGACGGACAGTCGGGAAACATAACTTGATAGAAATATCAAAATACAGGAAGTATGCGCAAAATAAAATATCGCGCTTGTATAAGCAGACTGATAAACGGATCTTCATTAATTTATTAGTAAAAAAAAGACAAACGATATGAAATTCATCGTAATCTTTCCATATGATAGAAAAAACAATCGATAAATCAAAGATATCCTATATACTCGGATAGCCAAATGTGAAAACTCAATATAAAGCAAATCATTGTATAGATTAAGTTGCTCGCCAATTGCTGTTGTGTTGTTTTTCCTTAATGCAACGAAAATGTTTTTGTCAATTCAGTATCAATATGTTGAGTTTTATTGTCAATCAATTGTTGTAGCCAATGTTTATGACAAGTGAGTCAGGAATATGTGAGCAATATGTGAGCAATAATTTTTATTCATAAGTTGAGAAAAATAGTATAAGTTTATTGCCGATGAGTTGTTGGGAACTTGCTGTTATTATATTTTGAAAACTGTTGCTGGCAAGAACATACTGAAAAGAGGATACACCCTTTTGTTACATTGCTGAAAACTTATGAGCAATATTTGTGGCAAGTTGCCAACAACTTGCACTCAGTTGGCTATCTGGATAATTGCCAAAGTATATTTTCTTGAACACACTTATAAAACAAATTCATATCTGCTTTCAATGTCGATGCTTATCAATCATTTACTAACAAAATTCTCTTTCTACGGCCGCAAGATTCTATACTTAAGATTCCAGAATTGTTGTGTGCCCACATATTCCTAAGAGTGCCAAAATTAACCAGAAATTGTACATGTGAGTGGCTGCAAAATCATTTGTGATATTTTTTGTGTCCCTGTCTGTTGCTATTTAGATGTGGAATATATTTTTCAGTGAGTACCAAGATTGCATTTTTTTATACCTAGCTAGAAACTATAATGAATCTCTCAATGCTAACCATTCATGAATACGATGAATATACAATGCTTCTATTGTGCTTGTCAACTTTAGGACAATGCTAGCAGACGTGTGCTAGGGATAAACCCAGCGTCTTTGGGCGTCATATTTGCATAGCATTTGAAAGACGATGATGTTCGAACATTGTATACTTATAATAGTCGGAAATTCCCGGAGGAGCGGCGCACGTGAACCACAGAAAGAGAGAGAGAGAGAAAAGAAAGAGATTAAGGTTCAAGCATATAAACAAAATATCACAATATCCTTTCATATAACTCGTTCTTAAGAAGAGTTTTTACAAATTTTAAGATAAAAAATAAGGCATTTTTTTATTATAATTTTTGTATATAACAAAAAAAATTTTGTCAAATATACATATAAATAATAAAAAAATACAGAATTTTATATTCGATATCATTTATTGACAAACAAAAGATAATGTTTAAAAAGACACGTGTGTTAAATCAATAAAATAATTTTGAGCAAACAATTAGATTCTTTATATTTCGTAACGAATTATTTCTCGAGCATTATAGTGACGCACAATATTGACATGTAATAGTGACGTCTCTATTAGCTGGAATTCCCACTTAGAGATTCAACAGCACATGTTGTTTTCATAATTACGTTCAATTGAATCCATTTTTTTATCCAGTTGTCAACGTTTACACGCGATTTCTACTATATAAAGAATGATTATGCGAGTACTATATATATGTATTATTATTACTATTTTATATTTTGTGTTCTAGAAACCGAATGTTTTTTGCCGATTTGCTCAGTGTAATTTAGCAATAATATTCCATTAAAAATCACAATATCATGTACAATATCATTACAAAGTCCATTCATTATCAAAAATACAGTTTCTAAACAGGATTTGATGTTATCTTTTGAAGGTCACATGTGAAAGTACAAATGACGAGTAATTTATTTACTGCATATTGTACTTTTTGTATCTTTAGAGTGATTTGTGTGACATACAAATATTATGACACAAAGTAACATATGTCGATATATTTCAACTCTTGCGAACAAAATATCTTTCAAAAATTACATTGATGTAATTACAAAACTCGATATAATCGCTTTAGCGATTGCAAAATTCCCGTTTCACTGATGGAAAAAAGAATAATAAGTATAAATCTTAGTCAAAGAGTATAAATAATACTCATTTTATAATTACTACAGAAAATAATAAACTAACTGACAAACTAAATTAATTACTCAAGAAAAAATCATATTTTTTTATTATGTCAAAATCTGGTCATATTTTATAATCTTTATAAAAAATGTGTACTATATACATACCTACATATATAATTTATTTTATATGTACTTACATAAATGTTAGTATAAAAGTTTTTTTATTAATTCAATTGTTTTTGCGTACTCGACAGCTCTCTATATAAGCTTTAATTATGTATACTCATATAACTGAATAAATATATCAGAACACAACAATGGAACTTTTTGAGAACTTAAAATTATTATGGACTAACCTGAGAGAGAGAAGACACGATAAGATAATCTTCTTGGAACTTTCAAAACAAACTTTTTTTTTAGTTTAGCTCTTTAAAAATCACGCATCACGATGCATCAATGTTTTTTCTTTTGGATGTAGGTCAAGTTCAATTTTACAATCACGTTGTACAGTCGTGCGAAATCGGAGTATGTACTTCGTGCCGCGAATATCACGGAGACTGGCTCTGTTACTTCGTTCGAGAGCTGGTTTTAGTGGAATAAAACGTTTCTTATCTTACGGAAATTGTCGTCATAAGTAATACTTTCTTCGTGATGCTTCTCGCGTAGAACACGCGAATACTAACCGGGTACCGGTCGCCGATCTCTTTTATTCACCGAGTCCTAACAGTGACGCAGAGACGAGAAGAGAGAGAATGTTATAGTCCGAACGCTACGCGTATATAACTGTATAAGACTTTGACGGCACACTGTGACTCATCGTGTCGCTTACGCTTAAGCGTAGTTTACATGGCACTACATTTTGTTAATGCTTATTTTTAAAAACGTTGGAAAATAATAGGAATATACAGTAGCTTAAAAAAAAAAGAAATCATTTCTGCAACGAATCGAGAAAAATATGCTCTAAAAAAATTGTATATAAATAAATTTCAAAATTTACGCTAATATTGCTGTTGTTTATTTCACACAAATATATTTGTATACTCATATTTAATGTATAAGTTGTTGTTCTACTTTAGCTTCATGCAGGTATCCTGGTGAAGACACAATGAGGGTATCTGAGCTATTTATCATCCAAGTAATTGCACGTGTTAAGTGTGTAAAACCAGGATTGGGTAAGTTAAGTTTATTTTAAACTAAGTTAAGTTAAAGTTAAAAACCTTGAAAATGTAATTTAGTTAAGATACTAGTTAACCCATAATAAAATTAATTGATTAAAAGTTAAGTTAATAAAAAAAAGTAATTAAAAAGTTAAAAGTTAAATTTTTCTTTTCATGAGTTTAGTGTTTTAGTCTTACAAATAACAAAAATAATAAAAATAATAAATATACACTTAATTTAGAAATATACTTTATACATATTAAATAATTAATTTAGAAATATACTTTTTGTATATTTTAGAAACTGTATATATTTTAGAAATTATAGAAACATAAATTGTTTTGATACATTGATTTGTTTATAGATAAATAGATATATTTATAGATATATTTCTACAGATATATATTTTTTGTCGACAGATACATATTTATTATATATATTTTGTTTACAAAAACTTATTAAATTTAAGTAATAAAGCCATTTTGAAATTTTTATTTGACATTATTCTTCGAAGATTATCAAAAATGAGTTCTCCTGCACTGAACAGTCGTTCAACGTAAACTGAAGATAGTATTGATGCATTATATTTTATAAAAGCACGTTTGAGTACTTTAGGAAAATCATTTTCCGCGTCATAAATATATCGGTCGACAAGTAAATGTGAATAATATAATCTGTTGTAATCATAGTTTTGTTTTGGTTCTGATCTAGCGTCTTATTATTAAGTATAAAAAAATCATCGGATTTTGATAAGATCTGTTCTTTAAATGTACTTGAATGAACTTCATGGTTGTTGGTGTTAAACTCCCGAATACTCGATTTTAAAAGTGTAGAAAACCTATTTTTTCTTCGTTTTCATTCTACATCCAGAGCAATTTAAAATTTAGAACACGTTCCGTTTCATGCATATGCGCGCATGATCTATAATATACGTTACGTGTACTATGAATAAATGCGCGCATATGCATGAAACGGAACGCATTCTATAAGCGTCTTACAAAAACTGTAAACACTATCAATCATGTTGCGTTGGATTTCACGACCAACGTTTATTGGCTCAATTCTCAACATATACGAATTGTTTTCATACACGAACCATCCTGAGCTTTGTGATTGATCGAATTCTTCAGTCTATAAGTATACCAACTATGGTTATACGACGAAATATAATCCGTTTTATATGCGAACAACTTCGCGCAAAAATCAAAATCTTACAGCGTGGCTAATTTCAAGAGATTCAAATGAAAAGTTAATAGTTACCGAGAAAATATAACTAAATTAAGTTAAAAATTAAGAGCCCAAAAATGTAACTAAGTTAAGTTAAAATTATTTAACTTTTTAACTTTTTAACTTAACTTTTATCTTTTTAACTAGACACTATTCAACCCTGTGTAAAACTAATTTTCTTGCAAACCACGTTATAAATGTTAGACATTCTAATATTGTAACGATAAATTCGAACTTAAAAGTGTCTTTTATTTCTTCTTTTTCTTTTTCTTCTCTTCTCAAATATTCAGTAAATATACATTAACTCTTCGTCTGCAGACATGGATCTTCCAGACCCATCAAAAATTGCGCATCGGCGCTTCTAGAAAAAATAGTTTTTTTTTTAAACGCTTATATCTTCGAAACTAGTAAAGATTTTTTCACAAATAAAAAGAGAACTAATACGAGACGTAACCAGGGTGTCCGTATTTTGATGATTTATTCAATTTTGATGTCAAACGTTTCGATCAATATTAGGATCTATTTCAGTGATAATCTATTATAATAACGATCTATTTGAAATTACAATAAGGAATTACAAAAATGTCTTTTGCAAAGTTAATAGAAATACGCGATTTGCAAATGAATACATTACAATTATGTCTCGATTAAAATAAGAGATTTTTTCCAATTGTTTTTTTTTTCTGTGTTTTTTGATCGATGCAGAATCATTTTAACTTTTGATTCAAAAAACAAAATTGAAAAAATATTGATTTTTCGCGGAGATATTTGAATTTAAAGTTGCGTCAGTCTCACAGACAGTCTGTCTTATCGTAAATCATTTTTTATGTTTGCAGGCGAAAGCTTAATACTGTATTAATATTACACAAAAAGTTGCAAATCTTCTAACTTCAATAAAAAATTATTATTACTGCATATTGGTTATAAATTATAATTATTATCATTATATGGAAGAAAATCGAAAAAGATAAATGTTCCGAAAGAGTTTAGGCTCCTTAAGTTAAACTAACAACGCGAAATTTAAACGGTCATGGAAGCCTTACGCTGGATGTTACTTGCGGAATAAATATATATGTATATATTTAATGTTTCCTTTTGTGTAACATTTATACAATAGTATAAATGTCCGGGTTCAAAGTAATATTACGATTCATCATTCTTGAGATATTGAGTCATATATGTTTGGTTAATTATTTTGTGTAGATTACGGTCCCGTTTGCTTATGTTGTACATGTGGTTTGTGTATACTATAGGTACGTGTCGAAGCGTAATTCCCGCATGTACTAGGAAAAAGAATTTGAAGTTCTGTATCAGTGCGTTTTATTACACTTCCGTTCATTTAAAACGTCATCGCAAACAAATGGCGAGAAAGTTCGCTTTATCAGAACAAGTGTTAGACTTAACAATGAATAACAAGTTTTTTTTAACGCATGGATGAATAAGAGATCCAGTTAGTTCTTAAATACTATGTTTCACTTTTATGTTAAACATAGTATTTATTACAAGATCTGATAAATCTCTTGACATGAAAGTGAAACATGAAAGTGAAACAATATTCATTAAAAAATCTGATGGATCTTTTATTTATCCATATTAGTTTTATGTAAAACATAATACATATATGTGTACACGATGTGTGTATACGTGTGTGTGTGTGTGTACTACTATAATTTATTACAAATATATTTTGGCGTTTTAATATTTTTACTCTAGTAATTCTTATGCAATAGTTTAGTAATATCCAAAAATATATTGTAACAGCTCACGTTCAGATAGCACAGTGTGAAGATTTCTTATAATTAAGATGACGAGACTCTTTCTCTTAATAACGAAGAATTCAACCTACGGAAAAACCAATGAACCTTAGCTATCATAAAACGGATGACTTAAGACTTAAGACTTAAATGGAAGACTTAAGACTCTCGGTGAGACAATGTTTAAATAATAGTCATCGTTCTTATCACATATTTGAATAAGATCATAATGAAAGGATATCTCACTACGCTAATAAAATTAAGAACATTTATATTGTAGTTTGATATTATAATTTGAGTTATAATATGTATACATATATATATTATAGTTAGGAAATATCTCGAAATCTAACTTTTTCAGCTCTTGTCGGTACAAGATCGTAGATATTATTCTAATGAATTTGTTCACTTTTATATTATACCAGATGCACAATCTTCCAGATTTGGTCCACTTCGCCTCTCTTTGAGAAATATTAAAGAATGTTTAATTTCTTCTAACACATACAAAAGGAAAATCATTTATTACAGTTAAGGAGAAAAGACGTTTACATATTACATTATATTATTTACGATCACGTAGTAACTAAATTACACAAGTAAAAAAATATTTTTATAAAATATTATAGACAAAAATTCTATAGCTAAAAATTTAAGCATGTAAAATCTCAGTTTTGCATGTGCATTTACGCATATACGCATGTGTCAGTAATTCAGTGTTTCTAGGGGTAAGTTTCACTTGCTGTTCGCAACGTTCGTGAGCGTTATCTATCTTTGTTTAACTTTCGATGAAAAACAAGGATAAAATAATTTCATGAGCGTTGTGAACAGCAAATGGAACTTACCCCAGATGATACAAAATACTATACGCATGCGCAATAAAATAAATCTAGCAGACGCTTTCATTTCTTACCAATGTAAAAAATGTGGGCCAAGTTTTAACACATATGCGATAGCGCAGAAGCGGGCAAATTTCGCAAACATGCACATTTTCTTATGATATCGATATTGTGTTTTTGTTGAAAGAAGAAAAATAGAAAAATATATTTGTTTTGAGTAAACATATCTCTCTGAAAGTAAAGATTGATCATATGGTTTGTAACATATCCACGCATGCGCGAAAAGATCGGCGCGAGGAATTTATCGTACGATCTCTCTATATATTACTACAATATACGTCACATACATCATCATACACATCATCATCGGATGCATAAAAATTTTTGTGCAAAGCTTATTGTTACGCTCGTATCGAAAGAAAAAATACATTAGAAGACACATTAAAAGAAGTAATATTAAATATAAACTAATTGCAAAAAAAGAAAGAGAAGGCAAAGATTATTGTTCTTTTTCTTTTAATTGTCTGTAATTAAACCCTTGACTCTTGTTTCTAACCGGAAGGGAAAGAAATTAAAGCTTTCCGCTGCGAACGCGCTCGCAAGCGCACTAGTGGTGCGCCACTACCTATTACGTTTCCCGCCAACATGGCAAAGATGTCGGCGCTCGTGTCGTTTCCCGCCAAGTTCCGCGGCAACCTTGGTACAGTGCAACCGAGTTTTTGTATGGCGGTGTGAGAATTTTCCGCGCGTTTTCCCGTTTGAGTACTTTTCAGCTGAATTACGACGCCGAAAATGGGACAGTCGGACGATATTGAGGACTCCACGTATAGCCGGCATCAAGATCTCTGCCAGAAGCTGAATATGGATGCGACCGCCGCGTCCGAAGCCTGGAGATCTTACGAAACGATCCGACAAAACTACACTTTAGAGGTAGTGATTTATCTCGGTTTATTTATCTCGGTCTGTCTCAGTTTATATGATCAGCCGGAAGTTTTTCTACGTAAAACACCAAAACCGCATGACGTTTCGCACTATCGTTGCGATAAATCGCTTTAAATCATTTCATCGCGCTGATAAAGCAACCAACATTCGGACGATTCTCATATATTTGCGACTAATTATTCAAGGCGCGACAGACAAAAATTTGGCGCGTTTATCGAAAAGATTGTGTCGCAGGAAATGTCGATTAATTGTATTTGTTTTTCTTAATTTTATGAATTTTTAGTTGGAAAAGATTGTTTTAAGCTATGTGTCAAAAATTTTTTCCACAAATTTTACATTTTTTTTTTCTTTGTGAATAAATGTTTCACACACATCTTTTCCGTTCACTTCGATTTTCAACAATAGTTTTGATGTATAGTAATAACTATAATTTTCAAGAAAATATTTTGGCAAAAATATATTTTTGTAGGGAGATCAATTACATTGGATTGGATGTGCCTTATATGTGGCTTGTAGAAAATCTTCTACACCCACAGTAGGAAGACCAGGTGCTAATGTAGAAGGCAACTGTGTCTCTCTGACACGCCTTTTACAATTGTGTAATCTTCCATTGATACAGTTCTTCACAAAGAGCAAATCATGGGCGGACATGGCCAATATGCCACAAGATTTCCGTGCTAGAATAGAAAAGTTGGAGGGAAATTTTTCAGTGTCCATGGTAATATTTAAGAAGTATCAACCAATATTCAATGATATATTCAAAGATCCAAAAGAAGATATTAGACCATCCAGATCTAGAAGACACAAAGCAGTGCCCTGTACTCCTGCTAGAGTCTTTGAATTCTGTTGGACACTATTCATATGCATAAAAGGTGGAATTTCTGATATTTCGGATGATCTTGTTAACTCTTATCATCTTTTATTGGTCTGCTGTGATCTCATATATAGCAACGCTCTATTAGCTAATAGAAGAGATTTGCTAAATCCTAACTTTCCTGGTAAGTATCCTTGAGAAAAAAGATTCAAACATATATTAAATTTCTGATGAAGTTATGATTATGCTTTTATTTGTTTGACTTAAAGGCTTGCCAGCTGATTTTAACAACGAGAATTATACAATACCACAAACAGCTGAATGTATTCTTAGTTTGTTATGTGAACGTCACGAAGCTATTCCTATTGAAGCTAAAGTTATAAAAGAGTATCATGTGAAAAATTATATCAACAAATTATTTGACGAGAGAATTTTACGTGGTGATCAGTCTAATTTTTCTGGTATATTGGAGGCATTAAATTTTGATGCCAACAGCAAAGCCATTAACAAGGCTTATGAACAACGTGTGCTGAGTGTCGGGGACTTGGATGAGAGAATTTTCTTAGGTACAAATTTTTAATTTATTAATCATATATACACACATATACAAACATGTATAAATTTCTAATCTTGCATGTGTGCTTTCTGCTAGCTTACTTTGCTTTCACAAACACATGTGTAAATTGCTGAGCAAAAAATTGTGTGCTATGTAATGAATTGATATGTTTACAATTGCTAAAATCATGTTAAAAATGTATATTTATAACGTTTTAGTTAATACATTACGATATTTTTTTTTGTTTTTTATTGCACCTTTTTACATTAAAATGTTTTAGTATATTGAATTGACTTTTATAGTATATTGAAAATATCTTTTTTTTGTATACATGAACTTTATACAATGAAGGTATCTGAACTTGCAAGCTCATGACTTTATTTGAAAAAAAGAAAAGCTAAAAAAAAGAAATATACCTAATCATTTTATTTACGTTATTATGCAATTTTTTAAAAATCTGATTTGTGTATTTGCTATTTGTCGTGACTATGCTTTGTAGCTGAATGGAGAAGAATAAATTTGAGAAACATATCAAATTTGGATGGAGATATAAAATTGAAAGGTGGGTTTATATCATATTTTGCGAGGGTGCTATTTAATCGTAAATTATTAGTCAAATTAATTTCTTCTGATTACTAATCGCACATTTCCCAACAACGTGTCGGATCGTTCATTTTTCCAACTAATGTAGAAGAATATACAATTTTTTAAGTGTCAATTTATATAATTCTTGTTTAAGGTCATGACGCTAGCGAAAATATCGGTTCCCCTACGCAAATGATGAGCATTGACGACTTCCACGAACGATTGCAGATAAAAAGAGAACAAAATGCTGGAGTAAGTTTGTAATATATATTCTTTTTGAAATAAATATATAATACATGTTTTTTTATGTATAAATGTTTATACAGATACAGTATCCGGCATTGCTCACACCACTAACTGGTCGTAAATATCTTCGATCAAAGGATATAACTAATATAACGCCAGTAACTACAGCGACGCAAAGTGTAATTAAATTACAAGCTTTAATAGCTGGGCAATCTGCGCCAAGCGAAGACTTGTTACAAATGCTGAGCAAGTGTTCTCATGAAGTTAAAGTTGAGACAAAAGTTAAACAGCTTGGTGAACAATTTTGCGCTTGTTATAATAACAATGCCGCTAACGTTAATGATGGTTCGACATCCGATTTTGGAAGGATGCGTCTTGTCATGGGAGAAACTCTATTTTACAAACTTTTAGAAATGATTCTAAATGACGAAAAGCGCAAGAAACCAAATTACGATGTAACTGTAAGTTTACAAAAATTTTTATACACTGAAAAATTATCAAACCTGCACAGCATATATTGATATATTATAATGATTTATTACAGAATCTTTTATCAAATGAGCTTTTCATTCAGTGCTTGTTTGCCTGTTGTCTCGAAATAGTTATATATTCGTATAAAAGTAACGACAAAGTATTCCCGTGGATATTAAAAGCTTTAAATCTAGATGCTTACTATTTCTATAAAGTCATAGAAATTATAGTAAGAACTGAAGATCAATTGTCACGAGATGTGGTTAAACACTTGAATCAGATTGAGGAAAAGATTCTAGAATCATTGGCTTGGCAGAGCGACAGTCCTCTGTGGCAAACTATTGAGTCTTTATGCGCTAAAGATGGTGTGCCAAGTTGTGAAGAAGTTTCTTTGCCCGGTACTTTAGAAACTGTTGATCCTAACGCGCCTGGCCAACCTGTATTACGACGGATGGCAATAGACCGAGACCGTACCCATCATGACGTTCAACAGAGTCCGATTTCATCTGCATCGGAAAGGTATAAATTGTTTATCTAAGTATCTTTAATCAAGAATAAGTGTAAATTAGGAAGTATTCTATTTAGATTTCAGTCTCCAATCGCATCTAATGTAGCGAAGAAACGATTATTCGGCGACACCAGAGTTACTGGTCAGAGTGTTTTGCGAGTCGGTCAAAGTTTATTGTCTACTACTAGTAGAGTATTATTAGACGGCCAAAGGATACTCTTGCTGCCGGATCAAATTGTTCCGAAATCTTCGGCCTCACAAGCGTCGAATACTCCTGTACTACCCGTACAAGCAACGAATAAAGATATGACCAAGCCGAAACGAACAGGTTCTGTCGCACTATTTTTTCGAAAATTTTACAATCTCGCGTGTGTGCGTATGCAAGATTTGTGCAATTCATTGGAGATATCAGATACTGATAAAAAAAAAATCTGGACAATTTTCGAATACTCCATCAAGGAACGTACTGAGTTGATGAAGGATCGACATCTTGATCAGATCCTGATGTGTGCAATTTATGTAATATGTAAGCTAGTGAAGATGGAAAAGAACTCGTTTACCGAGATTATGCGATGTTATCGTTTTCAACCTCAAGCACAGTCTCATATCTATAGATCAGTCCTTATTGGAAAAAGTTCCACTGACAACGATTCGAAAGGAATCGATAATGAAAAATCAGATGATAAGCGCACATCAGAAGAGAATGTGACTCCACCGACACCGACAAACATGGCCGGAACATCACAGAATTTTGACGGGGAAATACGTGGTGATTTAATCAAATTTTACAACACTGTATATGTACCGCAAGTCAAGGAATTTGCGAATAGATTTGGATCAGCTCGCGGCAGTGTTATGAATCTCTCTTTGAGTCCTTTACCGAAAGGAAAAGCAGCTGCTAATTCTCCAGTAAGGCGTGTTACTGGTAGTATCATGACACGTACTCTCGATCCGAAGGCTATTAGTGCATCACCAGCGCCACAATTGAGTTATTGTTTTAGTCGTAGTCCTGCAAAGGTATTTTTTTTCTTTAAATGTCTAAGAATAAATACTGCCTGTTTTTTTTTTTTTTTTTTAATGTTAAAATAATTATAAAAATTGATTTTTTTAATGCATATGTTTTATCGAGATATATTCTTTCAGGATTTAGAGGCTATCAATAAAATGATGATATCTGTAGATCCAAAAAAGAGTGTAGGAAAGCGATTGCTATCCGATGACACGGATGTAGAAATGACAGAGGCATCATCTCCAAATAAGAAGACTACAGCTTTTGTTGCACGGAAATTAGAGCATATTATTGGAGAACGACGAACGCAAAATCAATAAGCGGAATGTTGTAAAATGATTCTGGCTCAATGGAACCTTTGAGGATGACAAGCGATCTGCAATTCATTTATTTATATATTCGGTTTGCGAAACGCACAAAATATATAAAAATCAGTCTCTTGGCTGCATAGACTATGAATCAGACGTTCGCGTTTCTCAGGTATAGTTATTCTAGCAAATTGGAGAGATCTTATACAACGTCGTTCATATTATATAAGCAGAGAAAAGACTGAGAGTGGCCATCCTATTGTAGTTTCTTACGTCAGTTTCAGCCGCTGGTTTCAACGCTATATTCACAAAAGTGAATCTCAAAGTTCCACATTAAACGCAAGTCTCGTGGAACTGATCAATCACGTTGGTTGATTGGCTGATTTGACTATGCGATTAGTCAATTCCACGAGATCTGCGATTTGCGTTTAATGTAGAACGACCTTTGAGATCTACTTTTTGTGGATATGACGCTAAAACCAACGGCTGAAACCGTCGTAAGAAACTACAATAGGATGGCCGCTCTCAGGTTTCTCTCTGACATAAGTAAGAAAGAGAGAAATAATACTGTAATTGTTTGTAATTTTATTTAGTGTAAAGTCAGAATTCAATTTCTAGTATTCTTCGTTGACTTTTAACAGAGTAGACTATTTTTTGTTAATTTTTTATAATTTACTGAAACGTCTTTCAAGCCGCATAAACGAGAATTTTGAATACAAAGAAATATAATGTGAATTATAATTGCAAAATAACATATTATATATATATATAGTATGTTATTGTCTCCTCTAAGCAATACATCATTTTACGTTCAACAAAAAACACATGATTTAACAAAATGTGCCTGCTATTGCTTTTTGATCATGATTGTTACATAGAGAGAATACATATGTAGTAAAATTATATACAAGGTCCGACAATTGGTGTAACATCTCTCGTAGGCAGGTAAAAAGAGTAAAACTGAGTCGAAAAGTCCTATTACATTTTGCAAGATTCGCAATAATTACTAAGATCTTAATTAACAAAGATCCGCAAATAAGCATGCGCTTACACGCGTAAGACAGCTCGGCGCACTTACGGTGTTACCCGTAGCAAGATATGAAAGGAGCTAATATAACAGCATGTACAGTAGGGAGCACCATATCGTGCGGCTCCAGGGGAAGTATTTCTCGGAAATTTTTTCTTTAACTGCTCCTATTACTGCGCGCTCTTCTCTTTCGATCTCGGACCGTTGGCGGGGACCGAAGAAGAACGGGGCGCGATAGTATAGAGCATCCAAAGGAGAAATTCCCGAAAAATATTTTCACTGGAGCCGCACGATATGGTGCTTCCTACTGTGCTTCAACATATACATGATAAATTACGCGCGTACGACAGCCCGATGCGTACTTGTTTGCGGATCTTTATTAATTAAGATTTAGATAATTATTGTGAATCTCGCAACATGTAGGATTTTTCGACTCAGTTTTACTCTTTCTACCTGCCTACGAGAGATGTTACACCAATTGTCGGACACTCTGTATACGTATATATACGCATGCTAATAACGTCTATAAAACGATTGATGAATTCTATAGACATTGATTCTATAGAATCTTCGAATACGTTTGTAGACTTATCAAACTAATTACTTTCGGCGAACTTTATATAATATAAAGCACTATATTTTAATCAAAAGTTTATACTTTTCACAACGCATTCAATAGAAAATTTACAAAAAGAATGTGGTAGTATTATCGTGATAAATTGTATAACAATATACATGCTATAGAATTTATATGGGGTGGTCTATCACCAATAAAAATGTTTTAACATTGAATATATTTTTGGATAAATCTCAACTGATTCTTTTTTTTTATTTAACACTAAGTATCATTGTAATTACATATTGAATGAATGTTTTGCTTATTCTCTCCACTGATTGTATTGATATCTTGATATTAAAATAATTATGGTAGTTTTCTTTTTTAGCTGTAGATGTCTACCTCATTGTGAAATATTCAATTGTGGTAAACCATCCTGTATACATAAAAATTTTGAATTTGTAAAAATAAGTTAAATAAAAAACTATGATATTAATTATAAATAGCTTTTGTTTCCGATTGTTGTAATCATTTTGTTGATTACGTTATTATTATCTCGTGGATAACCTAGTCAGTATTTGTGAAACATTATTTCGTACAGAGAGACTTTTCACTGGAAATTGTTCTGACTATATATTTCTCAAGTGCGTATAATACTCGTCAATTAACTATTCTTGCTGTTTTGATCAGAATCTAAATCACAATATAATTACAGCCATATTCGGAGAGAGAGCAGTTATTTTAACAGATTTAAACCGTGGGCGAAGTAAGGAGGACTCGTAAAAAATATAAATATGTTTAGTGACTATTTGATTGACTTACTTTCGTTTATGAAAAAAACATGGTTAAGCTAATAACTTTGATAATAATGGGAGAGACGAAATTACAACATATTTATTATAATCGTATCTCAAAATGTAAGTTATTTATTTTTTATATTTTTAAAAATTCATTTTGTCGAGGATTGTGTGTGTTTGAAAACCTTGAAAAAAGTAGATTTAAGTATTGTATTTCTAAATTTATATAATTGATCTCATTTGATAATCATCTCGTCTATAATTTGCCATTCATTATTAAACAAATGTATAAAATAAGAGTTATGTGAAATAATAAGAAAATAAAAAGAAAGACAATAATTGTATTTATTACATGATAAAGACTTCATAACTCTTTAATATTATAATAATTGCGAAACAAATATCTTAATGTAATTGAATATAAATGTTCGTTATGAGATGCCTGTGTTATTTATTTACATAGTTTTTATATTATGTAGTAATACGTTGCTCTCCAGTTAGTTTGCGTCTTATTTCTTCTATCGATCATTGTAGAATAAAGAAAAACGCTATCTTTATTCAGCAAATTATTTATTATTAAAAATTTACTATTAAAATTAACTTACAACTTTTTTCAAATTATTTTGTGCTTTATTTAAACAGACTAAATTTTTAAGCCAGTTATTGTACATGCGCGACTAATTGTAAGCACAATTATTTTTTTATGTATCAAAAATAATTTAAAAATGACAAAATAATAAAAATATGAATCTTACATAAAATTTTTATCATTTATATATACATGTAATTTACAACTATTTTACTATAATATATTTGTGTATTATCAAAAAGTAAGTTTTATAGTTTACAAAACATTAAAAAAACATATATGTTCCATGAATTTAAAATATTTATTAATCAAAAATCAAATTCATATCTTTTTATAATAACAATTCTCATTGCGTACTTCTGCATATAAAATATATTACAATATATATACAAGAAAAATTCTTATACAAGATAGGCTTCAAGCCTAACTGGATTTTTGCACGCGCGCATACGTTTGTTATTTTTATATAGACATAAATTTACGTAAATTACACGCATAAGTATATTAAGTTTTAAGTGTCCAGAAGTGTGAGATATGAAAATCATATCATATAGTATATAAATTTGTACGTGCGATAATAAACTTTAACGCGAGCCACATTTCTTTAAACGTTGGCTGCCGAAGCAGTCTTTGTCAGAATTCTTATCGAATCTATTTACAAAGACTCTAATGATGCTCGTAGTAAATCCACGAAGATTGTATTGAATTTTTTTATGGCCTAGAAATTTTACGTATATTTCATGTTTTCAATGAAACTGCCAGGGACATTTTTTACTGTAAACAATACTTTCCATATGATGCATTGGCACAAACGTCGGACAAGTTTAATACGCGCGATAAGATTTGTATATTTTTTCAGTCCATTACGTCTCTCTATTATATATATATATATATGTATACATATATATATATATATATATATATATTATATATATATATATATATAAAATTTAATTTTGCATTATATATATTATATATATACATATAATGCAAAATATTCTTAATTTTGCCAATACTAAGAATATTAAAGCGTTGAGCCAGAGATCGGTCAAAAAACTGAAAATTAAACTTTCTTTAGCCAATTAAATTTGCAAGCGCAGATTTTATTAAGATACAATTTTTGTCACAAAAAAGATCACAGATTTACTGCAGACTTTATTGTATTCGATAACTGTAGATGGTTGGCGGTAAAATTAAAATAAAAGAGCTAAGATAATATTACAATAGCGTGATGTCAAACATCAAGCAAAATCTGCCGATAAACTTTACTATACAAATTGATGGTAGAATCTGCTAACAAGTTGAATTGGTAATCAAACAAAATCGATGGACTCTAATGACTTAGAAGCAGATTTTTTTGTGAATTCATATTAATTTTAATATATTTTTTATTAAAAATATAATCTTGGAAAAAATTAAAAATTAGATTTTTTTAACATTAACTCTGGCCTAACCCTTTAAATATGTCTTCAGATCATTTGTATTTTGGAATATCGTCGCGTCAAAATACAAATGATTCGATATAATTTGTTCTCTAATTAAACTTTTGATCAAATCAACATTATAGCTTATAGAATTGCAATGAAAACATATAAAACTCACAAATACGTTATATATTGCTACATATCTTCTAGTAGAGGTTTTACTGTAAAGGTGTAAACATATGCTGAACAACTCAGTTTTTCATGTATAAAAAATAAAAAATAATAATTTTTATATATTATACACTGTTCAACACACATACATAAATTAATACATATCTCTATGGTTTTTTTAAACTGAAATACACATGACGAGTCATGGACATTTTGTAAGACTTTTTTAAATCGTCATTCACGTAGCAAAATATATATACATCGTACTGTATTGTATCTCTTTGTTAATCTTCTAAGAATTTGATCCTAAAGAATAACAGTTTATTGAAGCTCTGATAATTTACATTAGCAGTGCCAGGCTCTCTTTGCTGCGTTTTTAATTAGCTTTATTTTCCTGTAGAGGAACATTTGAATATTTCGGAAAATCTACCGCGTCAACGGGATTCTTAACTTTGAAACTGGGGAATAAACCTGTCATGCTAGTTCTGGTGTTATATCCTTTAGAGAAACCGTCCCAGTGATTACCATAAACTTCAATCAAGTCTCCGACCTGTAATTCCAGCTCTCCATTTTTTCTCGGTTTATGATCCATAATAGCTACATGTGGATGCGGATTTTGTCCCCCGTAGTAATATATATCGTCGAGAGATGTGAACTTATCATACGCGTCCGTGTGAAAGGTTTGCATTAGCTCGTATGCTACGCGACACACTTGAGAGCTGAACGTGCACACTAGATAATCACATTCCGACAAAAGGTGAATATCGATAATTATTCCCTGCAATGAGGTGTCCGAATATCTCTTTGCTACAGACGCCGTCTCTGCGATTTCCGGATCACCAATTATTTCGTAATTAGGATAACGTTTTCTGGCTGTTAATATCACCTTTGGATCATCACTAGCTAAAAATACTCTTCTTACATCCGGCTTCGTTTCAAGTTCGTCGAAATACTGTTCTACTTTGCTCATATATTCATCTATGTCATGATAAGCTGCCTCCGTGCCCACTTTGTCGGTTCTGCGTACGTGAACGCCAACAATAGGTTTTTTAAATCCTAGTTTTTCTTTTGCTCTCTCCAGTGTCTTCTTCACATGATCTTGAGGACGCATCAGATATTTTAACACTTGACCTACCCACCAAACTAAAGGATGGCCATGAATTTTCTCTAATCTCGGCGCCAAGTCTGCAGGTATACTGGGTGGCTGGAATCTTGGTTTAGGATTAACATTATCTACAATTGGCAGAGATATTACTTGTTTAGAAGGATCGCCAGGCCAATTAGAATGCGAAACACCGGACGTAGATATACAAGTATCACTGAGAGGTTTAAATACAGATTCCCAGCCATCCTTATGGTACCTCCATCCTTTAGATTTTATTATCAATGTTCGTTCTGTACCATAAGCCACTAAAAAGCAGTACGTGATGTGATGAATCTGCAAAAGAAAATATGCATCTCAATATTACTCATACATCAATGATTGAATGAGCATATTTTAATTTTCTTACTTGACAGCCAAATCCACATCCTTTATTTAAGCTACATATTAACTTCCTTGCTTTATTACAGTCAGTAGGATTTTGTAAATATCTTAAAAAAATGTCTCGTTGCAGCTTTATTTCTTAAAACTTTCAATATTATAATAATACAAATTAATATTACAAATCCTATTACCTAAATCTCCTTTGAACAAGATCGGATAAACTTTTTGCCTCTTTTTCTCTCCACTCATCATAACCATCTGCTTTTTTTAATTTATCAATATTTATTATGAGTGATTTTTTGTGTTCCCATATATTTTTCACTACATCTTGTATTTCCTTTTCTCTCTGGTCATATGTAAATTCGTCCATGTGTTTTTTCAATTTATTTAATTCAGCATTAATATAATACCTGTAATATTAAGCTGATTTTGCAATCTTTGTCAAATTTTTAGAATATTTTGATACTCAGAAAAGTTTGTTGCACTTACCATGTTTCCTGAATATTATTTCTTAATTGTCGTCGTAGTTCTTCATATTCTAAAGAAGGAACACCATGCTTTGATCCATCTTGGTGATCTATTAGGTCGTAATAAACAGATGCTTTTTCTAGCTTATTTTGTATGGCACCTAAATTATTACCTTCCACAGATCTTAATGCTTCTCTGGAAATTATGTTAGCCTGTACAATGAAAAGATCACAATGCCCTATGTCTCAAATTGCAAATGTTGTAAACTTGATTAAATGTTTTATTACAAAAAATGTTCTGTTTCATGTAAATTTTATATGCAAAACCACCTACCCTAAGATGTAATTTTTTAGTGCATCATTTTGCTTCTTTAGAATTTCAAAATCCTTAACCATTTGTGCTAGACGTTGGGTGTTTTCTTTGTTGGCAGTAGTTGTGTCATAACTTGACAAGGAGTTAGATTTAAATATATGAACAACAGATATAATTAATACCAAAAACCATATGGCTAACAATATTACTCCAAGCTTTCCTAACCAACCAGGTCGTCCAGACCAAATTGCCATTTTGAACAAAGTAACTAGTGTATTTTTTTGCGATGTGTCACATTATATCTGAAAATATAATGTCAAATGTAATTCACATATAGAAAGGGTAAATGACATGGGTCACCAATGAAGCACGGATATATTTATAACGTGAGCAGATTTTTGATATCACAGCATATTAACTTTGTGAATTATTAATCATCAATGTTAGTGTACTTACAAATGATTAAATTTTAAAAAATTGCAAAATAAGCACACTTGACTCGGAGAAAAACGAACGAAACAACGAAATACAAAACAATGCGGTAATTACTTCCGTTTCTACGGTTCCATGATTACTCCCCTGTCTTTCGATCTTCTCGCAGCGTGTACATAATTGACATGTATACACGCACATATGAAAGAACGACAAATTAATAGCAGATTAATAGTCAATTGTTAGACAAAAATAATATTTATTGCAACTATAATAATTGCGCGCGTATTTGATTGTATCCAAAATTGGAGAGCAAGATAAGCGAATAAAAAATAACTTATCGACAATTGCCGTGTTGTTTCGTTCGTTCTCATAGAAGATAGAAAGATCGTTATATCGCGTATATGTGTCATTTAAATTCTTGTTAAATCGCTACTGTTTTCACCTTTATACTATCTCGTTATGAGTTTTCACGGTTCTCGATCACTTCTTGCACTTACGTGTTCGGTAGTGTCAACCGCTCGCCGCGCGCTTCGCTAATTTACGAAACACAACGCGAGGGTTATCTATCATCTGTTTGCCACTATCGCGTTATCACGACACTCAAATCGAGACGTCCACTGCACTGCTTATTCTTGACTTGATTATTCCCGTCATCGCTGTACGCGATGTTATCGCTGGCGATGGCGCTCTCTTTTCTCTCTCTTTATTTCTTTCTCTTTCTCTTTCTCTCTCTCTCTCTCTCTCTCTCTCTCTCTCTCTCTCTAGTTGTACACGAAGTATAATTCTTTTTATTAAAATAAATCAAGGAAAATGAATTTGAGTAATATACGAAAAATATTCCGAGAATCTCAAAAATTTTTATCAAAATTTTATCAATATTTTGAGATGATACATAAATTATGTTTTGATGTCACGCGTTTCTCGTGCGTCACTTCCAGCCAATGAGCGCGCTCGAATCATAAATTCTGAACATATCGCTATGATTTATCCAACTGGTGGAAAAACGGCAGAAAAATCGAAGAAAGCTTTCCGTACCGTACGGAATTTGAATTCTTTTGCGAAAATATAGACATATCAAGAGTTTCGAAAGTATTGATCTCTTGGTTTACCGACTCGCGAGTCGTTTCTTTGATGAAATTAAACGGGAGTCCTGACAACTGCACGATACTGCACGATCGATGTCGTAAGACGCTGACATTTAAAAATACCGCGCATAGATTTCGGCCATTTTGCTTTTTCTGACGACGCTGCTAATAGGTGCTTGACAACAGGTGGCGTTGCCTGTCTACTCGTTGCGTTCCAAGATGGAACCAGATGAAACTTGAATGTTCACCGCAGCTGAAAGGTAATTATGAGGTAGTATGTAGAAGTTCGGATCGTCGAGTGTGCGCTATCTTATAAGGAGACGCTGTTAGGAGCTGGGACATTCTTCATTGATGTAAGCAACGAGATGATTCGAGCCGCTTCAAAATCGCAATAGAAAATTTGGTCGAAAATTGATGCGAGACGCGGATGATGAGACATGCTAATGCGAAACGAAGTGAGATAGCATAATCAGACACGGTCTATCCTCTTCCCTTTCTTCCGTATACTGCCTCCCACCATTCAGAACGATCGCGCACACAGCATCCTTGCGCGCCAAACACGCGTTCGCCGGTGGACGCATGTCGTGTGTCCGTGGCTCGCGTGGCTGTACATACCTGTGAATAGTGTATTTTAAGCCTTAGTTTTAACGAAATAACCTAAAAGGGAAGGCGAGGGAAGGCCGCGTCGCGCGTGAGACGGAAAATAACGTGAGAGGGCACAACGCTGTGGAAGCGCGAGCGGATAGAGAAAAAGACGATTATTACATCGCGATACATCGGATACGGATTTCCGTTGTCGGGGAACGGGCTAGTTCGTGAACTCAGGTGAGAGACGTTCATCGCGATCTCTAGGGTTATTAATGCAAGATATAGAACGCCGATCGTTGCAACAAGCAGAATTTCCACCAATTTTGTCTCTTTCTCTCTTCTATCTTTTTTTTCTCGTGTCTCTTCTCGCTTGTTCACTTTTTCCCCGTCTCTTGCTCTTTCGCGCACAATCTGTCTCTTTCTCCCGTTCCCTCTCCTTTCTCGCCACCGACGTGCACGCAGTTGTCGGTTTTCGCTTGTTTCATTCTTCTTTCCTTCCTTGGTCTTTCCCTTCGAGTATCCGTCACGGTGTCATATTCGACCGCCCGTTTTGTTCATTTAATATATATACATTTCCTACCGATCTCGCGTTTGTGTGCCGTCGACTTAGCTGGGCGCTTTGGCGAGTCTATAGACCGCGATCGTCGTGCGCGCCTTCCGTGTCGCGACAATTTTCTTTGTGTCCTCTCTCTCTCTCTTTCTCTCTTTCTCCTCTCCTCTCTCTCCCTCTTCCTCCCTCCCTTCCTCCCCCCTTCCCTCCTTCCCCTCTTCCCTTGGATTGCTTGGTGCACGGCACACCAAGCACACAGTGTTGTCAAAAATCCGGCAGCAGCGCGCCGGAGCTGCACACAGCTGCCATTGCTGTAACTATTCGACTGATTCTTATTCGCAGCTCGGTTAAATTACGTTCCAATCCGTTCCAGTTTTGGACTAATTATATCTACGCGCTGTTCGCTGTCATCACTACCGTCGTTGTCGTCGTCACCGTGATCGTCGTCGTCACCGCTGTGATTACATCTCGCCTATCGTCACTGTCGTTGTCATCGTTGCTGTCACACAGTCTTTTCTATCGTTATCATCACGGTAACGGTTAGTGAAAATGTACCGCTGTTAACGACAGTGTGCGTTACATGTTAGAACATGTCCGCGCAACAACCGTAGCAAGCGGCATCATCTTCTCCGGGATTTGGCCAGCCGGCTGTCTACGAGCTAACCCTTACGTGGCCGTGGAAGGACTCCATAGCCTCGTTGTGGCCGGACAGTATTTACTGTGTCCGGGAACAACGAGACAACCTGACAACATACGAAGACATGAAGTGGCTTGGGACGAGTAGCGGAGGTGCCGGAGGCGAACCGGCTTCCTCCATGCAACTGCATCACACCTCCGCCAATGGCCACATATCTACGGTACACATATCTAGTTATATCTTTTTTTTTTTTTTTTTGTTTTTTTTTTTGTTATTTGCAATTGCTCCTTATTGAGTAACATGTGTGCGGAATATGTATCAAGCATGACTACGATAATTGCGGCTCGAAAAATCGGCTGCCATAACCTCATAAAGTTATTGTGTCCGGACAGAGTATTAGTGTCACACATTTAGAATTGCTCAACTAATTTTTAATAAGTTTTTTGCTTTTTTTTTTTTTTTTCAAGAGATAGAGTATAGAAAGTGGTATGAATGTTGTGTATTTTGTTGTAACTTGAGATAGAGTTTTAGAAGAAGACCTGTTTCTTTTTTTTCTCTTATATTTTCAAGTAGTTCTTACATTGTAAGATATTAAAGATTTGCACATAATTTTTTCAACCATAAGCATAGAGATAAATTTTGGACTAGTATGTAAAAAAACTCACAGTTGAAAACTATGAATACATAATAAATGTACCATAACTCCTCTCTTTCTAGTGTAGAGATAACCACATCTTGAATGAGAACATAAAAGTAACGAACAGCTTTATAGTTTATTGCGAGTAAAAGATTTATAAACAAAATATGATATCTTCTTTTGAAGTTGTCAAAACTACTCTTCTATGTGGTTTATTTTTGTCTTTATCATCATAAAAAAGACTACCAGAAGTTGACTTTTTTTTCTTTTGTTCATTCTAAACATTCAGAATAAATTTATAATCTCAAAAGCAAGCTGATGTTTGTAGTCAAATCATATTAAGATTGTTTTAAGTTCATTAGATACTCTTTGTAATCAATAAAATTATTCTTAACAGCATCTTTTAAATTGAACTTAAAATGATTTTTAATATAAGATTGAACAATAAATACTACTTAGTTTCTCTTTGTTTTTTTTTTACATCAGTATTCATAGATCTTATAATCAAGATTGTCTTAAGTTTAAGATGTACAATCATTTTATTGGATACAGATGTCTATTTAAAGATGAATTAATGATTTAAGATAATGTTAAATACAAGAGCTGACTATGAATACAAACCATAAATTCTGTCATTTAAGAAGAGCTACTGTATTAAAATTTATGATTTTAGGTATGATTGTGGAGAGGTTATGTTGTTTTAGAATAAATATTTACTTTAATAATTTACATTTTATCAATATCCTCTTGTATGTTATTATCGTTTTATAATTTATTATTAGGATACTGAACAGTGTGGTCAAGTAATGGCTGGTGGTGATAACATGCGAATTCAACCTGGTCAGACTCATCAAATGGGTGTGAGTAGAACTCAGGATGATGCCATGGTTAGCTACGTATTTCAACGACCTACGGAGCCAGAATTTAATACTCAGTCATCAACTTTCCAAGCTAAACAAGCTCCACGCACTTGGGCTTTAGCAGACGATGTTATCGTTGATAATGTATGTTTAACAAAATATTTCAGAATTGATTGCATAATTTATCTCATATTTTTTTTATTTTCTCAACTAGAATTGCTTATTTCAGAATCAAGAGAAATGGAAATATCCTATGGCTAAACTTGGTGTACCTCAACAAAGTCAATCTCAACAACTTGGATTAACTATGAATAACGTACATTTGAGTAATGTACCATATGAGATACATCCAATGCAGTTAAAAGTAAGTATGACATTCTAATGTATGCTCTGCATGAACTTACGGAATTATAGTTTAGATAATTTTTTTATATAAATATTTTTTATAAAATCTAAAAACACTTGGAAAAAGGCATCGTGAACCAAGTTACTGATGTTGATATATGAATTTCTTATTGTACTTAATAAGTAACAGTCAATACGTTTTGATCTTAGATAATGTCTTCTTCGATGTAAAATCGAAATATACAAATTGAACTTTCTGATAATTCAAATAAGCTCTGAAGTTTTTTTTAGTGTAGACAAAAATTAGATAGTTTTTTTAATGATTTTTTCTTATTGATAATCACAGAGGATATGTACAAGAACACACGTAGTAAATTGTTTTTATACGATAGCTCACGAGTTCGTCTTGTCAAATATAAAAAGAAAAAGATAAAACCTAATTCAAACAAGTGACATAAATGAAGTCTAAACTTCTGTGGTAATTTATTATTTATTATAAATCACATTGACCAAATCACAAACCAAAAGAACTCTCAATTTCTTGCGCGATTTCTTTAAAGAAACAAAATCAATATTCATTTAAAGTATAATATCAAGAAGTTTAATTCTTTGTAGTCAGACGTGGGTCTTCCAGACCTATTTAGAAATTGCGCATCGGCGTTTCTAGAAAAAATTCGTTGTTTTAAACGCTTATACCTTCGAAACTTCTAGAGATTTTTCCAATTTGATTTTTTTTATCAATGCAGAAGTTTTCAAACTTTTGATTCAAAAAAAGAAATTCAAAAAATATTGATATTCGATCTTAAAATCGCGTAGGTCTTACAGACTCGGCCTAACTAACTCGTAGATCATTTTTGAGATCTGACCACAATGGGTTACACATATTGAAAAGAATCTTATCTTAAAGTCAAAACACATATTGACATCTACTTATAAAAGTACAACACATTTACGCAACATCAGCTTGGTTCTCAATGCTTTTTTTTAAGTTTTTAAATTGTTAAGTTATAAGAATTATATATATATGTTTATATCCAATGCTTTTTTTTTGTTTGTCCTTTAGAGTGGAGCACCAGGAACGGAACACTTGGTTTATCTAAATAACCAAATGACTGCTCAACAACAAGTTGCCCTTTTTCATCATCAACAGCAACAGCAACAATTCAGAAATGGACAGGTAAGTTTTGATATGCAATATTAGTTACATTTAGTGAACTCTTACACGTGGCAACGCATTCTTTTAGATTAGCTAATATTATAATAATAATCTTCTAATTTATACATGGAAGTTTTGTTACTTTACTCTGCTATGCGTTTCGGTAAATAATTGTATTTGTGATAAACTCTAAAGTTTTTGTTTATCATATCAAAATATCCTCATTTTTATGTGGCAAGAAATTTGACTTAAATTTCTCTTTTCTAGATGCTTATTTGACTATTGAATTATGACGTCAAAAGCAAAAAATCGAATACAAGTGTTATCTGATACAATTTATTTTGAAATAAACTAATATTTAAAATAATAATAAAATAATTTTCAAAACATTGCTATCAATAATAAAAGACAAAATGATAAAATTCACCGTAAAATTTTTTTTTAAAGTTTACATATTAACAAATATTTATAAATGTCATAAAAAAGAGAGAGAGAAACAGAGTATTATGAAAAATTATATATTATATATAAATAGAATTATATATTCATTAATACACAGAATAAGAAGAAAAGAAACTTTGGCGATTTAATTTAACGATTTATACTTTCAAATATCAATGGCAGTATGTAAGTAGTAGCATCTAATTCACTTTGTTGTAAATTGCATGACAAAAATTTATATAATTTCTCGCTTTTGATGTCATAGTTCAATACAGCTGCAATGAGTATTCAAATTACAAAAATAGATAAATAAAAAAAACTTGGAAAAGTTTTTAAAATAAACTTACCTATTTATACGTTATATATATATATGTTTATAAAAACAAATTGCGAGAGACTATTTGCAGTTATTTATAGATGCAAATAGCATCTTGCAATGACAATATACAGATGTAGGTAACATATACAGATCCAAACAGCTTTTTTTTTATTATATTATTTTTATTATATGTTACAATTTCTTTAGTAATATATATATCAAATAAAATTTTTAATATTTTTAATATAAACAAGAAAATAATATCTCGTTTATAAAATAAAACTAATATCTCGTTTAATCGAATTGAAAATTGATGAAATAAAAATTACAAAGTAAAAAGAGATATCAATAACTAAAACACTTATAGATTTGAATATTCTTTTACATTAATTGTAATTATAACATTTGTAAAAATATTTATTACATTTCACAATTTATGTATTAATGATGAAGTTTCGAATATTTAAAGTATAAACATATTATTGTAAAATCAATTATTATTGAACAAAGTGTGATTTTAAAGTGATGACTAGGAGATAATTAAGAATTATTTTTTTTATATTTGTTATAGTTTTTCATAACTTTTAAAATTACTGTTTTTTTATTAATATTATTTTTTAAATATCTTATTTGTTTAATATTTTACAAAAAAAGTTATACGTACAATCATAGTATTGTAGATAAGTAATCATCACACAAATTGGATTTGTGAAATGATTTGATAACTTTATTTTACTGAAGATACAAAAGTTTCTATAAGGATAAAATAATTAATTCTTAATCTGAGAACGAAGGAAAGAAAATGTTTATATATATTCTTCTTTTCCTCTCAATAAATAAAGTAAAACTATTAGATCGTTTATATAAATACGTTACATTTTATATCGTGAAATATAAATTCTATATCACACAATTTTTTATATTTAATATGTGAATACTATAAAACAGTTTGCACATTGTATTAAATTTACACAATATTTGTTTTTATGTACAAATATGTGTAATTGTGCACCTAATTCCCAATTTAGGAGAGAACATTTTATATGTACTCAATCTTAGTTATTTTTTGGTCTTTAGTCTAAATAAATAAAATAAATTTATATGTGTATATATAATTTTATTTTAAACATTAATTGTAAAAGTACAAAAATTACGCAACAAATTTGTGTATTGTTTTGCTACATATTTTCTGTAGAACTTACATATGAAATGTGAAATAGTCTATCAGTCTCTCTTAAGTCATCTTAAATATAATTAAAATTTTCAGGTTTATAATTTTTATTAACAATGTTGTTTATCAGTGCTTTTTAATAACTTCAAACTCAATTTTGAATTTTCTTTATATATGTATAAACATCTTCGTATATTTTATTTATCTATACGATAGCAAGGTAATGGGACTACCGTGCGTTACGATATTATATCCTTTTATTGATATAAATGCGATGTGAAAAATATAAAGCTTGTACGATCTCTCGTATTATAAAACACAATTAAAAAACTCGTATAATAGCGCGTCCTATACGTTTATACGGCGTTCTGTGTCGGGGAAGTTATCGAAGTGACCGCCAGAGGCGCCTCATTCGAGAGCGTCGTTCTTTGTCTCGGTTTGGAGCGCAGTCTCCGTCCAACGAAGCGCAGGGCCCGGTTGACAAAATTTCGTGGCGCGCGGCAACAAGAAGAGAGAGAGAGACAGAACGACGGAACGGACGGAACTGAGACGTTCAGTTTATTGAGAGCTCTCTTGGATGACGCGACGCGCACCACGCGGTATGTGAGATCCGACGTGAGAGAGAAACTGCTTTGCCGCGCGAGAACAATCAAATCGGATCGCTCCCTTTGTAAATAAACGTGCGGCTGTGTTATATCGCGTGTATAAATGAGGTGCAAAGTGTGCTCGTGAAGAGAAAAGAAGGAGGAAGTGAAACGAGAAGAGAGGAGTACAGAGGTAGTAGCCGAGGAGGAGGTATCGGAAGTGTGTTGAAGCTACGAGGGCGCGTTTGACAGCACACAAGCGAGTGCTTTTTCTCTCGCCTTCTTCCTTCTATCTCTCTCTTTCGCTGTCTCTCTCTTTCTCTCTCCGCTCGCCAATTGTGCCGAGTGTGCGCGTGTTGGTGACACTGTAGCTCTTTCTCCGGTGTCGTGCGCACGTTTGCGCTCGCGCGGCGTTTTGCATTGTTTGGCCGGCAGCGATACGTTATACTCGCGCGCGGCTGTCCGCTCTGGTACGAGGAAAGGGAGAGGAGGGATCGTCGTTTGATCCGTCATCGTGCACGTCGGAGTGTTCGAGCAAGCGCAAGGAAAATCGAAGAGACGAGACGGAAAACACGAGACAGTGACGCTTGGGGGTGGAGTAATAGTATTGCTGTCATCTTTGTATCCGTGCGATTCCATTCGTTTGTGTGGTAGTGATCATCGTCGTCGTCGTCGTCGTCGTCTTCGTCGTCGTCGTCGTTGATCGTCGCCTTCGGTGTACAGCGCGCGACGGGGGTTGCCGACACAGCCACCGCTGCCGTCGTACCCCCATCGATTGCCGGCCGCCGATTCGCCGGGTACAACAGTAGTAGTAGCAGTACTAGTGGTGCGCGTACAGTGAGACGAAAGAGAAAGAAAAAAATAAAAAAATAAAAAGGAAGTGCTCGTCGCGCGTGTTGCTGCCGTTTACGAGTTTCTTGTATTACGGGTTATCGTAAGTGTACTACCACGGGGTTAACAGTGAATCTCTCGGAGGTGACGCACCGCGCCGACGACGCCGCCGTCGCCGCCGCGACCTTGGAGACGGTGGAGAGTTTCGGAATCGGATACGATCAGGGAGCGGGCGCGAGCACAGGCGACTGGATGAAACCACCGGGGGATTTGTTTCTTTATTGCGACATGAAGGATCTGACGGGAGCCGTGGGAGACATGATGGTATTTGTCATTGTGTTTGTTTTCGTACGTTTGCGATATCGCGCGATATATTGTCATCGTGCGTGATTTCCCCTTGACGACGATGTGCGATGCGATTCGATTCGATTCGATTCGATCGGGCGCTTTGGAAACCGCGCCCGCTTCGCAACGCGCGTCGTCAGGCCGCACCGCGTCGTGGCGTCGTGTCATCTATCCCTCGGCTCGGGGCCTAGCCTATCCTGGCCCTGGTCTAGCCTAGCCTCGTGTACCACGCGCGTCGATCTTTTTCGTCGTCCGTGACTGTACAGGTTATGTTCTTCGCCGAATGTATATATAACGATAACTGTGAACTCTGAGTTTCATGTGTACTTTTTCTATAGTGAAGCAGTCTACACATGCATATACACGACGCACGCACGGGTGCGCGCGCGTATTGTGTCGCGACACAATCGACCTCACTTCCGTTTCGTTTATTCTTTCAATATCTCGAGAGGAAACTCGAGGAGTTGTTAATAAAATGGAGGAGTTCTAGTAAACAATTTATGACGCAACATTTTCTGCTCATTGTAAATTGAACATTATAAATTAATTGCTCTTATTTTATATTCACTTTTACTTTTCTCGCAACGCACGTGGTCTGTTGTCGCAGTACTATACATCACTTTCGCAAAGCAGTAAACAGTGCCAAAAAGTTTCGGTATTGTGGAAAATGTTTTGAAAGAATTCTAGTTAATTATTCAAACGACTTTTGAAATGTAAAACATAAGAAATTGTAATGTCTTATTATTGCAACAGTTGATGAAAGTAATAAGAATTTAACGTAATAATTGATTTGTATAACAATTAGGATCAATTGTTGAAGTGTACGCACAGTGATGCTTGCTAGTAGATATCGAAAACATATTCTTAAAAGTTATATGATTTTTGTAATAAAAAAGCAAACATTTATCGAAACATGATCTTATCTTGAAACTCGCAATGGTAAAATTCTAAACTGGTCAGAGTTGTTTTGAATGTTGTTTAATCGTTCATGTATCCGTGAATATCTTGTTAACCTTCGGTAATTCGGTTATACTAATAGAACACGTTGAATCTTATAACAACGAAGATCAATAGAAATTTAGACTGTATTTCGCGTTTTTTTTTTCTCGGAACAGTTTGCCTTTTTTCTGTTGCTGTTTTACACACACACGTGAAGTTTTTATTAGAATAATGTCCTTGGTTGTGTATATTTACGTAAATCAAATTTGATCGCTTTTAATTCTTCATTGTATGCGTTTTTAAAAAAAAAGAAAAAAAAACGTAAGACCACTTTTTTTTCAGAACACGATCAATTACTCAACAAAATAAGATATGCCAAATAACGTAAAGTATACTTGTTTATATATTCTCGAAAAACAAATCTAAAAAGAAAGATTACATCGATATTTTTTACAAGTTGAGTGTGTTTTTCTCTATCAGTACACTGACTTGCTTATGAGTTAAGCACGTTGACCCTTAAGCTGGATTCACACTCTTCTTGACTTCACGTCACGTTACGTTATGTTTACGTCAGCGCGTGTTAAACGTTTCTGTTTTAGAATTTTTAAGGACGCAATTTATATTAAGACTTAAGATCAAATAATCGCAAATCGGCGAACAATGTCGATTTTATTCTCAGCTAAATATTCATTTCACGATGTGACGTGACCAATCCTTGTGCGTTTTGTATAATGTAAATTGTCGACCGTCACATTTATGTCAAAATTTTCGCCTCTTATCTCGATCTGCAACACAAACAGCATTTGTAATTGCGTCGGGTTTGGTTCGCTTCATTTTTTAAGCTATGAAATTTGATACAATTGTGTTGCTCCATTTGCAAATCAATATATTGTTTTGCGTGATGCATACATATAATTAAGAACAACAAATATCAAAGTCCATTATTGATATAGTTAATGAATTACTATTTAATGTATCGTTAGAAAGAAAAAATTAATGTATCAGAGCTATTCAATTATAGAATGTGTGTGTGTGTGTGTATTTATACTGTTATCAAGCTTTTTAAACACAAGCGTATGTGTACAAAGAGAGATATATAAGACGGAACAGTAAAATTTTTAAAGAGAAGAATAGAACATACGGATATACAAAGTGATTTAAAAATAATACATGGGACTTGTATTTCGAGCTTTCTTTCTGACGTAGTTACGATCTTAGCAATTGTTACTGACAGTTACATAGTCAGCTGTTACGTTGTGTGCGCGCGTAAAGGGAAATTTTACGCGTGATAAATGTTACACAAGATCGGTATCCCTCTCCAATTACATTTATTTCATAATCATTTTCTCGTTTTTTTTATCTGACATAACAGATTGTTAGACTGGAAGAAATTATTGAATTATTTCCCGTGTATATATATGTGTATTTCGAGCAAACAATTACAATAATTCTGAGAAATACGTACAGAAAAAAAATACATATATATTTAAAAGTATTAATATATTTTATGAATGTGCGCTTTATCGCACAAGTGAAACTAATACGAAAAGATTTTTTTATTTCAATACAAAGTAAGAAATTCGATTGGACGGAACGGGCAAGAAAGTAAAAACGCCGAGACTTTTCGAAGGCTTTCTATACTTGGACCGGGATCGTTTTGAAAGTGCAAACTGAACTGAACTCTGTGATCGCGCGGAAGTGAACAGGTCAAGAATCGTCCACGACCGCTCAAGATCTATCTATGAGTCATCTTTGCTTTTCAATTTTTTTTTTTTTTTTTTTTTTCTAATCCTTGGAAAACTTGGCTTTATATCGCAAAAGATACATCGTCTCTAAGAATATTTGAGTTTTATTGCCGAGAGTTTACATACCATACCAATAATGCATACACGTCTTGGTCTTGGGTCTTGGTGCACTTATGGCTCTTGGACCCTGAGGGTTAGTCCATACGCCACTCGCTGTAACGCATACACGTGTTCTCATGTGCATTAATAGTGTGATTCTCAAGATATACTCTCGACAGTAAAACTCACAGATGCATCTGTACTTTATCTTTCTCTCCTTTCTTTTCTCTTCTCTTTTTTATTTAAAAAAAAGCATCCTAAAATTCAAAATAGAAATCTTATTCAAGCTTGGATCTGTTTTCTCAATGCGAGGTGCATAGTGCGCACTTCTTACAGTTTTCGAGTATCTCAACGCGCCCTCTACTCTTATACCCTATACTCGCATCGCGTACAACTGTGTTTTTCTCAGCTAAACGTTTTACTCATTCAGTTGAATCGTGACCGAATTTAATCAGTGATTTAACAAAATCAGCGTAGTGTCAGCAATTTCGCTGTCAAAGTTGTCTCCAACTTGTAATTTACAAAAGAAATTCGCGATAGATAACACATACATACATGCATAAAATTTGCTCTGGGATGTTTTCGAAAATGTTCATTTATCGCACGAACAGCGACGCATGTCACTGAACTTTATGCGTAACTGTATATCGGTAATCGATAGTTAGCTGTGTCGCGGAGTCTCGAAGTTTGGCGGTGAGGGAGAGACGAGTTGCGTGCTCATTATCAGCGCGAATTCAATGCACATGGGACTCTCCACTGGCCAAAGCATGTAAGCCGTATATATTCAATGTTTCTCCGCGCGGAAATGCGGTGACCTTATCATCACCAACACTACTCATCGGCAACACATCTATTACGCGCGTTATGTTCTCACGATGTACGTGCACGACGCGGAGCGTCAAAGTTTTTCTTCGTACATTTGCTGTTGTAATTTTTTATTTTTTTACTCTGTCAGTTTTTCTTTCGCAATCTTTTTATTTTATTTATTTATTTTTTTTTTTTTTTTGTTATTTTTCTCTGCTTTTTGAACAATCGAATTTGGCCTTGAAACGGTCACGCTTGTGAGAATCATATTTAAACTGTCCGTCAGATCGACTATCTCGGCACATTTATAATTTTGTTTTTTTTTCTTGTTTATTACGTCAGAATTTACAAAATCCATCAAAATTTTTCTTACTTCAAACTTTACTTATTTGAATACGATTTTTCTTTGTATTACTAGTTTTATTTATTTATTTATTTATTTTTGTGAGAATCTTCTCAGAAATTTCTTACTGTTGTACGAAAGAACATTTTGTCTGTCTTATTTTTTTTGAGTTCTCTCACATCACTAATCTAGTCAGTATATCGTTTTTTGTTTTTTATACACGCAAAAAGCTACGAGTTAAAACAACAGATTTAATTTGGCTTTGATAATGAGATATAATTTTAAAATGCAATAAAGTTTTACGATTCTGCGATATAATCAAAAGTAAGGACACAAGAGCTAACGCAGATGTTAACGCGTAAAATATATATCAGCTTCATCATGTATCGAACACTTTAGCAGGACCGATTCTATTTTATGTTCTTATTGGCGCGCGAATTGTTTACTTCCGAATATGTAATTCAGACTATGTATAAGTAGATTTTGGACTCAAGTCCAAATGTCTTTATGTATTTTACATATACAAATAACGATATCGCGGTTATTATATAACACGCGGTGCGAGATATAAACGTGTCGGTGATCCTCGCGTACGACGTGCGTGCGTATTGACCCATAGAGCGCGCGGAACTCGTCTTCTCTCATCGCGCGGCTGATTCCCGGCGAGTAGACTAGAGGACAGTGGCCGTGACCCGTGGACGAGGGCCTCGGGGGAGAGGGGTCGGTGACCCCCGTGGCAATTTAACGACGTCCACGCCGCGCCGCACAGGAGAACGTGGGAGTCGCGATGAAGACCTGAACGGAGACGGGAGGAAGCGAGCACGGCGCAAGTCGTGGTGGGACGAACAGGCGCGAGTCGGCCGTCTGATGGCTAGCTGGATGGGAAGAGGATTAAGCGGTTGCTCTAGCATGCAGATATCCAACGTTCTCTTCCTTCGCGCTTCCTCCCGTCTTTTCGAAAGTCAGACTTGTTGTTGGAGATTGTGCGTTATCTCGCACGCGGAAGACCGAGATCAAGAGAGACAAGACTCCTATTTCGTTGGTGTTTCGCAAAACTTTTGATTATAAAAATTGTCTAGACATTGATTAGATCAATTTGGAACTGATGGGAAATTGGAGATACATACCGAGTCCAAGATTCCAATCTGTGAAGCGCCTATTTTTGTTAGCAAAATGTTCTTGTTTACTTAAAAATATACGATGTATACAATCCACGTATATACAAAAATATGCATAGATGAACGTTCTGTTTTATGTTAATTGCTATTACAAAGGAAAAGGAGACAGAAAAAAAGACTGACGTTTTTTATACGTCAGTCATCGTTTCGCGGTAACTATTTTTTTAAACAGAAAAGTTATCGAGATCGATATCAGGTCGCGACGTCGTCACGTAGCCGACCGGGAACGATAGATAAGTGAGAACCTACGTTGCTCTCTCTCTCTCTCTCTCTCTCACTCTCGTTCCTGGCACATCGGAGACGTCATCGTATTCGCGTGTAATAACGCTATCTCGGTCTTTTGTACAAATCGATCTTGCGGCTCTCCTCTCCGTTTATAAAACATACGAATTGTTCCGAGCGAGGTCACTTCAATGGGACAACTTTTTGTCAACTTCTCCGTTCGCGTTGCATAACACACAGGCGGCAGCAAACCTGACACAGAAGGGGTTGATGTTGTCGTTGGTGTGGTTTTCTCGCTCACACGTGTTTCCGGTCTTCGCCGCTCTTCTTTTTCTTCTTCTCTTTTTGGGGGTAAAAGCCGGTCGGTTTAGTTCAGAGCATGAGAAGTGTATTATTGTCTTCGTCTTTCAACAGACGAAATAAACATTGGTAAAAAAGAAAAAAAAGGAAAGAAGAGAAGAAATAATATATTTTTTGTGCCTCTTTATTTAAACTTGTTTTAAGCTACTTACAAGACGCGTATTTTGCCACATCTGCGCTTTCAAAACGGCAAACAAGCAAGTCTTGTCAATATTCTTTTAGAAATATCTTTATTGCAGTTTTATTGTCGCTTTTACGTCGTTCTCGATTGTTTTGCGATCTAGAGATATTCACACTTTCTACCGTTTTTTTCTTTTTTTTTTAATACACCGAACCGCATGATCTCTATGAAACTCGGAACTGTTTTTATTTTAGCAGGATTTTAGAGAGAAACATAATCGAAGGGATATTTTTTGTTAATCGTGCCTTTCCTTTCTCTGGTCTTTGGTCGCGTTCGTTTAACGTACAAAAGTGTCTCCGGCGACCGGCGACGCGGTCGATACTCATGGCGTATCGCCCCCGGCTGACCGAGCTTCACCCTTACCATTACCCTTACCTTACCGAACCTTTAGAGAGAGATCCCCGTTGTTCTCCGCCGCCAGTCCTATCTCTTTCTTTCGTCTTTACGTGAAACAGCGGTATAGCAATTGCTGACATAACCACCTGATGCTCCTTGATAGTTGTCATTCTTCTGGGAAAGTATTGCGAAAATGTGAGGAATTTCTCTTTGTGACAAAAAAAAATCAGAATAAACTGTGGCAATTTTCACGTAGGAATTCGGTGATTCTTCTTTATTGTAGGACTTTATGTTTTGCATAAAAATAAAAAAAAAAAGCTTATTATCACATCGATAATTTTTTTCCATTATATTGTTATTATTTCGCTCTATTTGCTAATTACGAGTTTGATAATAGATTGAATTCAGTAAAATCCATCAAATTTGCTAATGAATAATTGCTTGCAGTGACAAAGAAAGGACACTCATTTTCCAACTTGTTGGTATCACTATCGCTGCTTTTGGACAGCTTTTCTTCCTTGAAACGATCACAACTTTCCAAGCTTGTAAAACTTATTCGAGTTCGTCACATCCGTTCATTTTTGTCATCGATTTTGATGGAACGATCGATTGTCAGGAAGAGATTAATTTGTTTATGTTGCAACACATTACCGTGCCGTACGCGAAATCATCTTGTTTCCTCTGATTTCGGATTAATTTTTCAAAAGATATAAAATTCATTTTTGTCTCGTCTTTTGTCGTTGAGATTAATAGTATAATCTTCTGAGAAAAAAATAAATTCCGAAAGTTGAAACAAAAAGATGTGACTTGCGATTTGTGCGCTATAAACGAAGTAAGATGTATCGTGACTTTGAACTCGCTGTGTCGCATTATGCGTTCGGTGCACTCGCATCCTGCGGGCGCTCCCCTCTATCGGCACCTCTTCAGGATGGGTTACGTCACTAACCTCCAGTTAGGTGAGGTCGGGATCAGTGCTACGCGCGGAGTACAGGTCACGATTTGCCTTTGTCCGCCTTGGATCCGAATGTTTTTGCAGTTGACACTCCGCAATAAGTCTGTCATTAACCCTAATAATGAAACTCTGGGTCACCAGTGTTTTAGCACGTTTTTCTTCTTTAGTTTTTCACGGGAAAACGGCTGAAACGTTACTTTTCTTGTTATTTTTCTTTTTTTTTTTTCGTTAAACTACAGAGCATGTTAGTAGACAATGGAAAGAAGATACCAGAATTTGAAACAAGATCTTTGGTCATATGCGAGCAAAAATACAAGATGTCCGTGTGTTCGTTATTGAATACAAAAATATTATACACACACACACATTATACGTTTTGATCTCTTTGTTTAAATATTTATCAGTGTACAAACAAAATTAATATTAAAAATTAGTAGATTTAGTGGAATGCCATAATTTTTTTTAAATTTTCTTGATATTTTCAAGTACAAAGCATCGAACACTATCGATCTAGTCAGAAGTCGTTAAAAAAGCGACTTATTAATTATTTTTAAATCAGTCTAAATGATTTTATGTTACAAAAACAAAATACCGATTTACTGCTGCAAGTTAATAATCTTTAGAGTAATACCTGAATGAATGTTTTTGCTTGGAATACATTAGCAAATATATGTGCGTGCGTGCGTGCGTGCGTGCGTGCGTGCGTGCGTGCGTGATATGTGTATGTATATATACAGTATGTATATATACAGTCAAACCTCGATAACTCGAAAACCTCTATAAAACAAAAATTTGGTTCATTCCCTTACGCTCCGCGAAAAGGAAAAACGAATTTCGATAAGTCGAAACCTCTACAACTCGAAGATTTTAGCTCTTCCCTTGAAATGCGAGGTTCGACTGTATATGTATATGTATATGTGTATATATATATATTTATTATTGCCATTTAAAGGCTTCCAAGCTGATAATAGGATCCATTTCCGTTGAATACATAAGATGTTGAAAAGTGGATCATTGACCATTTAATCTTTCAATAACATATAAGTTATCTATATTTTATTTTAACTTCAAATGATTACATGATTTAAAGTAACCGACCAAATTGCGTAATATTAAACTGACTTTAATAAAACATTAAAATCGAAATAATTAGTCTTAGTTTTTCTTATGTGAAAGTACGTAACAAGCAATTTTACATTATTAACCGATCTGGGTAATTGTTCGATTTACACAATCTTGTTTAGAATTAAATAACTTTAAGAGTAATTTTTTTTTTTTTTTAACTAAAGGAGCTACACACTAGAAAATGTACGCAATATTATAAAATATTGTGTACATAACTTTTGTAATCAATATGTAAACAACGTGATAACTAATTCCGGTCTGTCTTTTCTTTTTAAGCAAAACATTAATACAATTTTTCAAAAACTCGATTCCATATTTCAGTGTTACATTCTGTTTCTTAAGTTTATGTGATAATATATATTGCGTAAGTATATATTCCGAAAAATACAGACGAGAAGTGCAATGGGTCAGTAAAGCGTCGTGTTAATAATTTATACTCGCAACAAACAGAATTTGATCCATGTGTATTCGGAAGAGTTCGGTGTGTGATGTATAATATTACAAAACTCTGCTTATCTTATCGTCGTACATTTACTTTCCCGGTACTGATGAAAGACAAAGAGAAGTCATAGAAATTTCGTGGTGGCGAACTCACTTTAAAAGAATGCACATTGACTTACGACCGGAGGCTTACGACCTGTTCTCGTTCTTCGTGTTTCAGATTGCTCCCTCGACAAAAAAGCTCTGGGGCATGGACGAGGGCAGTTCCAAGGATGAAGGGAGTGTAAAAGGTGGTGGGAACTTGCTTCACCTGGGTGACCACCAGACCACCATGTGGCGAGATTCTACCTGGAGCACGTCAGGTACGATTTATGTATATCACAGCACGATTACGCGATTAGATTGTCGGCATGTCCGCTGGCGGAATTTCGATCGGTGTGGTCAGCGGAAGTGCAATGCGCGCTTACGAAACTCGAGTTGATGTAATTGAAACTTCTTGGATAAACGTAAAGGTCACAAACAATCGTTTCAAAACAGTATACTTCAGAAACTTGAGCACTGCAGACCCTGTGTAATTTTCATTACACATTGTCAAATTACTAGTAATGCTGATATAATTATTTCAATTACAATATTTATTATTGAATTGTATATTTATATAGAGTTTTTTCATTATGTATGTGTGTGATTGAGTTTTTTTTAAATGTTTTTATAATAGATTGTGTGATAACTGGTTTATAATACTTACAAATTACAATTTAACGACTGTTAACAAATACAATTTTCAAAGTAGAGTGAAAGAATTGTTCTCTCGGTATAAAATGTGCATTGGCCAATCATAGATTAGCAATCTTTGTAAAAATGAGAAATCACGACAAAGCAATGCCACGTATTTTATGGCCGCGTGCTTATTGATTAATACAGTACTAAAAGGACAACATGTAGATGTATGAACGTATCGCTCGCTACCGTCGCCTTCGGCTGGTCCAGGGAGGATTAAAAAAAGAGGGATAGCATCAAGCTTTTACGCAGTGCACACAACGAATTAAATGACAACATCGATTACGCAATTGAAAATATCTCTAAAAGCTCTCTTTCAATATGATTTTTATTTCAACTTTTTTTTGCGATGAGATTTATTTTGTTCTGTTTGTGACAAATATTGATCGTTTTGTTCTTTTACACGTATTATCAAATTTTGTAAAACCAAAACTTAATAGAATGTGTGTTTTTTTTAAAGAAATAAGTAGATATTTTATCTTTTATTTACTTGTTTACTTTAAAAATTGAACATTGGAACTACTATATTACCAAATAATTTCTTATCGGACCTGAATGCCCGGTCTTCTAAATCTAAAAAGAATGTCACTTATCTACGACATAGCCTTGATCTAATTACACTTACATCTAATTACATTCGATAACTCAATATTGATTTGTCTGATGGTTTGATATTGTAATTAATTCATTTTTTGTTTATGGTGCATATACATGAACATGTTAAATTATTTACTTTTTTTATAATTCCAAGAGAAAAAATTATTGATATTTTTTTCTGATCTATAAAATATTTTGCGAATTCGAGCCTGAGTCATAATACGCAAACATCTGTAGACGAGTGTTTGAAATGAAAAAATTACTGTGGATTAAATGAATTTTAAAGCATATAAAATGATATAACTAGTATATATACGGGGTGTGCGCAAAACACCTGATTTCTTGCAAGAGCGGCATGTACCGGCTTCGGTGGCGGTAGTGATCGTGTGTGCGTCATACCGCGATGGGTGCAACGCGGCTGTTGCCATGGCGACAGACGCCCGGCATCAGCGACGGCGGTGGGGGCAACGTCCCAACGCCCAGGATCGTACCTACTGATCCACCCCGTTAGCGCGCACCCCGACCGACCAACCCTCTGATCGTCCACCTGGGCCACCGCGCGATGTATTGGCGTCATGTGAAGTCGCGTGGAGAGAGAAAGGACGGAAAAAAGTCTCCGTCTATATATGAGAGCCTAACGGAATCTCTCGTTCGATAATATTCATTCCGTGGCTGCCTCTCGAGATGGCGGTGAAATATTTGTTTATATACATGTTGTGCCACTGTCTTTCTCTATGTAAAGATGTGTTGTTAGATACTTTATTGATATTTGGTCACAAAGCACGAACCATGTTTATAGGAAATTTTGAATTATATATGTTTGATAATTATAAACACAGGTTTTTTCTCTGAAATGTCTTATAAAGAATCTATTATCTCATCTCTAGTTATTTTTATATTATGTGAATGTGAACTTAATCCTAATTCTGTAGACGTTTGTTTTTAGATATTTATCCTGTACTCCTTGACATTTATATTTGACGCGACTTTTTTATCGGTTAAAGCGTTGCAAATAATCTAAAAATTTATGAAGCTTTATTCAACATTCTATATTAAAGAAAGTAGTATTAGTTTTGATGTTTTTCTTTTTTAGACATTTCTCCACTAAATAGTTAATAAGATATCACAGTTATTTTTCAAAAATTGCTCGGATATTAATGTCAGGGATTTACAGGATTAGAGTTGAAACAGGATTTGAGCCATTTCACTGGCACATTTCTCGTAAAACATAAAATGATATAAACTCGTGTCTAGAAATAGAGCAACAAACAGTATATTATGTATGAATTTTATGAAAGAATGCTTTACAACGCGAATTTTATTTGGAAAAGAAAAAAATTTTATTAGGAAAAGATACTTGTATTTATACTGATCTTCTTCTGTATATTGACTTACAATTTTTATCGATACTTTTTATCAGATATATATTTATTCTTTATGAAGAAAATAGTTTCTTTTTTATCGTTTTTACACATTTAATATTTATATATATGTGTATATGTATATATATATAGTTGATACATACTTGTTCTTTCCAGATCATGCGGTTTCACAACCCATTTCAATGGGTACCGGTAGACGTGTGGGTGTTGGAACTGGATATCACCATCAAGCGTCCGAAGTTGGAACAGTGCTCAGTCCTAGAAGCAGGTTTGTATTCTTTTTATGTACTTACTTAACAAACTTCTTAAGCTGTCAAAGTCATAAGAAATTGAACATGTAAATACTCATATATGAATTAAATTTTAAAGACATAAAATACCTAGATAAAGATTTAACATTATATGTTTGACATCAAAGTGGCTTGAAAAATTTATAATTTTTATAAGTTTATAATTTAAGAATTATAATGTTACATTAATAATTTAAGGGAAAGTTGCGTATTATATGTAAAAAGAAGTTTCATATTATCTAATAGTAATGTCGTTAATGCATTTTTTTGCAGTGAAACAGGTGGTTTGGGAGTTAAAATGGTTGAATATGTCCTTGGAACGAGTCCTACTACACCAAAAGATCTGGAACCTCGAATGGTTTCTCTGAGATTGGTGAGTAATATGTGTTATAAAAATTTATTTGATAGAGTGTATTTAGATATATGCAGGTCATATATAGATGTGTACTTAAAAATATTACATTTGATTATTATCTCTTGCATAGAATCCAGATACTGACAAGAAAGAAAAAGAGAAAGGATCGGCAAGTCCCTTTGACAGTACAAAGGATGATACTGGGCCACAAGGCAATGGTTTGGCTTCTCAAAATGGTCTCGACGACGACAAAGGATTTAAGTAAGTTTCGTGAAAATTTGTTTATTGGTAAAGTTATTTAATATTAAAAGAGTAAAATTTTATTTTTATCTTTATGCAATATCTGTAACAGAGATTTTGACAAAACTCATTCAATTGTAAATGTGTGTATTGTAGATGTGTGGATATTATATTGTAAATAAGTGTTCAAGCAAAAGAAATTTTAAAAGTTTATAAATGATATCAGATATATAAGTTGCGAGAGCAATTGAATAACTTGAAACTTTGTATTTCTCGTTTATTTATTCTTTTTTATTTGATATCTATGTTTTTATATGTATTACATTTATCGCAAGTAGCACGGTAAAATAGCACAATAACGATAACTGTCAAGGGCATGCTCTACACGCGGACGATGACATCACATTCTTTCCTTTTCCTTTCGCGATAGTTCGTTGTGCTCAGCAATGCTCCTAGCAATGCTGCGCCATCAGTAGCACACAACAGAAGGCACAATCAACATCGACATTACCGACATTATTCATCCGCTTTATTTTGTGCTACGTTTTACTTTGCATTCTATATATTGTGTGTTTTAGTAAATTAAGTAATTTAAATACTAATTATTTTTTTAAATATTTAAAAGATACACGTGATATATAGTTAATATAGTATTAAATATATGTAATATATATTAAAATTTTGTCAATATTTTTTACAAAAAAGCTAATTATTTTTAATTATTTTTTACATTTTATTTTTTATAAGATTTTCTACGTTAGATATACATAAAAAAGTTTATTTTTTAGATTCCTTTGAGGTTTTAAGAAAGATTTAGATGAAAAAACTTGTGAATATTAAAACATGAATATATAAAGAACACACTTTATTGTTAAAGTAATGACATCATTTCATCGCTAATATGCATACGGTTTCTTTTCTCATGAGATCAGTAACGCGAGTTGTCTAACCTGCGGATTACGTCCTGTTACGCGTGTTGCTATTATGCAAAGTGCACCGTTATACGACATGTAGTCAATTACGGACATGGAGTCGTATGTAGTGCTGTTTTACGCGGAATTATTCAAAGGAAATTGAGTGTACTAAAAGTCTTAGCTTCATCTACGTAATAAAAATAAGTGTTTTTTACATTTTACGTTTTATATAAAAGTTGATAATGTTCACTCAGCAAAGAATTTTTAGAGACGGAATTACACACGTACAATAAATCTTTTCTATTAAAATTCAAAACGTTTTTGTTTTAATAAACTTTAATTATAACTATGATTATATTATTTTTAATAAACATCATTTTTAGGAGTTTTCAGAGTTAATTTCTGATTTAGTAAACATTATTTGTGTATTCGTTATTTATTCAATCACTGACATTTAAAAGTTTATTATTGCTAAGAAACTCTTACATCATGCACACATACACGGTGTTTTTTCATATGACAAATAAAATTATTCTTACAATGTATTCGTCTTCGTGAAATATAATAATAGGAGAGAGGTGGCCAATATCAGTCAATAGGAGGCAAAAACCAGATCTTCGGGTAAGGAAACTGTTTTATTCAACGTTGTACATACGTTTCGATCCAAAATTGAATCTTTTTTAGTGACTATACACAACATGATCGTTAAAGTAATTTTTGTAATTAATGAATGAATTTGTTGTGTATAGTCACTGAAGAAGATCCAATTTTGGACTGAAGCGTATGTACAACGTTAAATAAAGAAGTTTGTTTACCCGAAGATCTGGTTTTTGTCTCGTATTGGCCAGCTCTTCCCCATTAAAATTATTCTTATATTTACTTACGTATTAAATCTTGTAAATTTGTTTGAACTAAAATTAAACATTTATTACAATTCAAAAATAATAATGTGGCGATATTTATTAATTTTTTATCAAGATATACATATATATAAATGTGTATTTAGATAGAATTTAATTAAATAAAATATTTCTTATTTGTGTCTTTAATTTTATTGCAGTCGCACACCTGGAAGCCGCCAACCATCTCCCGGTGAGGAAGAGTTTCAAAAGAACGCCGCCGCGACTTTGGCCGTAAGCGCCGGTGGCGGTGGCGTTGTTCTTTTGAAACCTGGGGTTGACGTTGTCGGCAATGAGGAACACTTTATGGCGGCATTTGCGGCGGCCCCGCCACATCATTTACAACATCATCAAGCTCCACCAACTCATCATCTGCAACATCCGCATTCGCATGCAGCAGCGCAACTTTTTGGAGCACAAGCTCCACCGCCACAGGGTCCACCGCCGTCGCAACAACAACAACAACAACAAGGTCCTCCACAGCCGCAAGACACTACTACACATTTTGACGTTCAGGTAAGTTTGTTTGTTTGTTTGTTTTTTTTTTCTCCTTGTAGATACTATGAAAGAAAGATTTGTTGACGTTTGTAGTCACGTAAAACTCGACAAACGATGTTTTCAATTTTCTTTGCGTAGAAATGAGAGAGTTGTTTTGTAAAACAACTTGCGAAAAAGTACGAGTTTCGAACTTTTCTACAGTTGTGTCTAAACTTGATAGAACCTTTCATCGTATCTACTAAAATTGCACGTTTTATCAATGTAATTATCAGTAAGAAAATTTTATACACAATAAAACATGAAAATAATATGAATTATTAAACGATCAAATAAGATCAAATGTGCAGATACAGAAAAAAAATTTAGAATTAAAAAAAAATGTGAAGTTACATTTTTTATTGAAGTAGTATGATCTTGACAGTTCCATTAATGCTTTATTCGTCGAAAATAATGTATAGACTATTTTATAGTCTACATTATTAAGCTTTACAATAGCATTGTACTTTTTTTTATATCGAGCTGCAAATGAAAAGTCTCTTCCAATATCTACGGATGATGGCTGTCAATGAAGATTATTGTGACGTAACGCGAGGTAAAATTGCTTTGAATCGCTTTTTAGTCTTCAGCTCGAATGATACGCGATTAAAGCTAACTATTTTTGAATATTAGCCACGTCGGTTTTGCGCGTGTGCGCTACATGTGATTTATTTCTTTGTTTGACGATGAACTTTCGTCATCTTAAATTATATATTTCCTTTTTTATTATACGCTTTTTTCAATAAATTTTCGAGAATTCATGGTAATTTTCTCATAATAAATAGATATTGTGTATTTGATTTACATTAAGTATTTTTGTGTGGATGTGTGTACACACACACACACCTCTAAATGAATATTTTTAGTTTAATCAAATTGCAATTTTATTTTCTTGCTAATAGTCTGATGACGTAAGATCTACCGTAAATGACATTTTGACCAATAAATTTGCTTCGATCGCTATACGATAGGTTATTTGCCTATATTCGATGAGCAACGACATTAATCAGACGGCCTTGATCGTGTATATATTCTTGAGGATTATGCTTTTTTTCCATTTCGTCTTATGAAAGCGGCTCTCGTATCGACAATACTTAACGATCATCATTTACGCGGGTTTTAAAGAGAGGGACCAGCGCAGCGACCTTGTGAACGAACGTATATAAATCATTGAGTGACAGCTTCTCTCGACATGTCTACTTTGAGTGTCTATTCAAAAAATAGAACAGCAATATATCGAGGATTCTTGCATCTCAAGTGGTATTCATATTTATACGTGTCTCGCGCCGCAGATACATTCCTGCTGTTTAAGAGTGTAATTATAATTTTTTTTTTGCTAATGTTGATAGCAGTCATTAATAAACGAGCGAACGGAGCGGTATATCGATTTCGTCGGCAAATTTTTTCTGTTGATATTGTATTTTTGGACGTTTGAAAAAGCATTTGAAACTTGACTGTCTTGACGAAGTTGAAACTGTGTAGTCGCAAATGGAAAAAGAGACGGAGTAGTTGTAACGCCCTTTTCCGCTTACGAGAAATAGTATCCACTGGCAAAACCCTTGTTCCCAAGAAAAAACTGCGGCAGCGGTTTCCACGCGAGGAACAGAATTAAACTCATGTAAGTCGATTTTCGCTGACTATTTTTGGTGATATCACGTGTAACATGTTAACAACATGAGATATTTTAATTGTCAAAATTTTATAAAATGGATTTTTTTTCAGCAATTATAGTGGCATGTACAACTTGCTGCTGCTGTTATCGTTCGGTATATCTTACAGCGTTTTAAAATGCTGATAAATAGAATAGAGTGATTGCTAACACGCTATAGAAAAAATACAGCATTACCGGTTGAATTTTCTCTCTCTTTCTTCCTCTCGCTCGCTCTCTTTTCGCTCGACGTCTCACGCCTCGATGAAAACGCAAAATGCGGCGTAAAGTCGCCGGCGACCGTGAACAAGACTAGATGTCTGGAAAAAGATAGACGCGACACAGCGCTCCCCCGTATTAATTTTACTTGACAACCGAGCTCTGTGGGCATATTGTAACGTTTAGAGCGAGAGTAAACTCGTTTTCCTTTACGTTTTTAGTTGCTAAAGCGTAATTTTTTATTATAAGTTTTATTTAAGTTTTTTTTTTATACATCTAAAACTGTTTTTATAAACTTTTCTTTCTGCAATATACATATATATCGTAAGAGGGACTATAAATCTCGTACTGTTTGAACAAAGTGTGAAGTCGGCGAACTTAATTGTTAGATCGCGTATTTTACGTACACTTGAATGTACACTCTCGGGTAAAAGGGTTGACCTTCGGGGAGTCGTCTCCCCGTAAATGCGTAGAGATTTTTGTAGCGATCATCGCGGCGTGCGTCTTATAAGCTTATCGTGTAATATTAAAAATAGGGCGCGCGCACTCGTTGCGCTTTCGCCGCGCGTTTAACTGCTCCGTGTAATTCGAGGGCGAGCACGCGTGTCCGCGTGCACGAAAAGTGCGTGCACGCGTGAGACGGTGTTCGCTCACCTTCTGATCGTGTTATTACGCGAGCGCTTCGTGCTCTCCGATGCATGAAGCGATTCCCAGACCTCGCCTTCTTCACTCCAATCCTCTCTGCGTCGTCCCGCGTCCTCGCTTCCGTTCTCTTCTCCCTTTTCCGTCTCGCGTTTTTCCTCTTCCTCACGGGAGGAGAACGTAAAAGAGTGAGGGAAGAAGACCGTAAAGGTGTATATAAACATGTATACACAGATAGATAGAGAACGGGTTGTTGACTCGCTGCCCATTCAGCATAAAGTGCAATGACTCTTCCTCCCGATGAAAATCTGTATCATCGCCCGAAGGTTACAATCTTCGGGATAGCAAAACGTCTCTCCTGGTGCTTACTCTGGCGTTTCGCGCCCGGGAATTTGAAGATTCTATTTCGAAGCCTCGAATATCTTTCCCGTTCGCGCGTTTCTCCCATCGGTCTTAGATTTTCCGCGTGACCTGCTTTTTACGTCGTCGCAGCGAGATACTCGGCGATTTTTATTTTTCGTCTGGTAAGATTGGTCGGTTCTCCGCCTTTTCTCGTTCGACAATTTAATCCGTTTTTTGGTGGAAATCTCGAAAAAAAAGCGAAAAAGACATCGGCCGTTGATAAAAGCAGTCGATCAATTTTGAGATTGTAGAAGTAGACTTTTGAAAAAATACAAATGTAATTTAATTACATTATATATATATATGTATGTAACTAAAAATAAAAAACAAAAACATGTCATTATTTTCGCTCGCTCTACTTAAGTTCGAGAAGATTGTGGAAGGTTATATACTTCGCTCACACGCGCATTTCTTAGGAGTAAAGTAAGCAAGAACCGATTTTCGTAACCTTCGGCTTCTTTTCGTGGGATCTATGCCAAGCCAACGATTGACAGTCGAACGTGAAGTTTGCGATGCGTAGTCGGTAGGTTTTGCTAGCTGCTAGGTTTTTGGGTATCGAACAAATTTGGACGCACAGAGCGAGAAATTTGCTTGATCCAGCGGAAGTTTGAAAATATTAAACCCGGTTGCGCTCACATGTGCATAATAGGAAAAAGATTGCGAATTACGAAAAAGAATCTATTTAACTGTTTACTCCCGGAATTATAAAAGAGATTTATTAAATTAATTAATAAAATATATGTACACGCAGTAATTTTCGCATTTACGCCTAACATATAGCTTTTAAAGCCATCTTTATTATTTTTTTCTAAGTAAATAAATCTAATTTTGCTTTATATAGAGAGTTAGAATGCGTTGATTTTTCTGAAATTGTAGGAATTTCGACGTGGCTCGAAAACCGGTTCGCGGATGAGAGAAGGACTTTCGCCTTTACAAATGATCGTCTCATGTTTTTCGAATTGTCTAACAACGAATACGACCGAATAAGCCAAGTGCTTGTCACTCATTCGACGATATTTTTAGCAGTCTTACATAACATAACCAACCGGCTATAACTCGACTACGGTAAAGTTGCTGTCTCCTTTTCTCTTGCTCTTTCGTCGTCATTCCGCCATTTTTCACGCGGGATGATTCACTCTGACTTAGATACGGTCCGGAAGAGAACCGTCGAGAGATAGTTATTGCTCCTCTTGTCTCATTTTCGATTTATTCTGCGACGTAATTTGATTTCTCCCCCTTCCCCCCTTGGAAACGCGTCATTTGCGCAAGAATATATCTGCCAATTTACATTGTTCGCAACAAATTCTCGTTTCGCAAAAAACGGAGTTTCGAAGAAAAAAAATAAATTTCTTACAAAACGCCTCTTTATTTCTGACGACTGAATTTTTTGTACACCAATTAAATATCGTGAAATGTAAAATGTGTAAGTGATTAAATGTTACTGCGAAACTACTTTTGTTTCTGTTGGCCAAGATGTTTGCTCTGTCGACGCATCCGTCGTTGATGGATTGCAGCAATTTTTGCCGAGTCAGATGAAGTGCGCTTCTTCATTCATTTTTCCGACACCTGACTCTGTGTGTCGCGCGCGTCGTCTTGAAAATTTTTGTGTTTCGCACATATCGGAGCTTGTCGCGACGCGAAGGCCGACCGGTAGAAAAGAGAAAAGCGGGTAGAAACCGTCAAAAGAGCCTCGATGCTTCCAAGTCTCTCGGAAGAGAGATTGCAATCCGTCGCGACAATTAAATATGACACTCTTGTACGCGCGCTTTTATTGTTATTAAGCGAGAAAGAGAGAGAGAGAGGGGGAGAGAGAGAGAGAGAGAGTAGGAAACTAAAGATATAATTTTTTTCCCTTGTGAACTCTTTCCTATAAATAATCAAGCGGGAGTAGCGGAGGGTTTTATTATGATGGTCTTTGTTGACTATATCGGAGCGGCTACAGCGCTTCACACAAGGATTGTGGAAACCGGCTTGAATGTTCTTGACATATGCTATTTTAGTTGCACATACACACACTTGGTCTTACCTCATTATTTTTTACTCTTATACAAACATAGAAGAAAACGTAGTGTCACATTCACGAGACTTCCTCGTTTCGAGTAACGGTAATGCTAGATATTCACATGTAATTTTAGTGACGTGATTAGTAAACAAACACACGTCGGGGATAAAATCGTATCAAAATTTTGCGGAAATCTTATCAAAATTTTTTCCGGAAGATTATTTCATTTTAGATGCGCTTCTTGAATATTCAGAAAAAATTGTTTGAAGAGTAAAAAACACCAGCACATTACGTTGCGCGCTCCGCGTTGATTTGCATTCATCGTCGGCATTTTCCGGGATTGAAGTCAGGTCGCGTAAACTTCTTCGTCGGGCTTTTCGTGTCCCGATGATAGACGTGTCAGGATCAGAGAGGAAAGGTCAAGGGTGAGTCATATTGAAATTTATCACTTCGCACGCGGTGCCTTTCGCGCGTAGAAATTCAACCGATGACTCATCCACCTGGTAAGAGTTGGAACCACATGCTATCTCAGATATGTAAGTTCGTGGAACGCCGCTGAATTTTTTTTTTTTTTTTAATCCGAATGAGATTTATGTATTATTAACAATTTTTAATTGTGCCTCCGATCGACAAAAAAAGTCGGCGAATCGACTAATACGAGTCCATTATCGGCACGTGTAACGCTTTGTAGATCTTCCGCAGGAATGTCGCTTAGTATGTGTGCGGATTATTAATCAAACAGAAAAGAGTGGGGGATCATTAAGTCTCGTAAGAGAGCACAAATGACTGCGTGTCTCTTCTCTCAGCTGGATTCTAATTAAAACCTCCGAATCACCCACGAAGTCGAATCTAGGCTAGAAACCAACTTGAGAAACCGCGCATCCCTCTTCACTTCAACCCTTCTTTTAGCCGTAATCCTCTTATTCCGCGTCCTCGCACGTCTTGCCTTCGGCGGCTCGGAGACAAAGCGCGACGACAAAATCACGAAAATCGTGACCAAGTGCTTCACACTTTTTCTTTACGTTATGTTGTTGAATCTCGGAACCGCGGGAGAAGACGCGCATACGTTATTGACTCGGTTGGCAAATGCGTGGTATCTCGCATTTAGTACCTCAACAAAACACCCTTTTCGCATTATAGCACTCCGTCTCTCTCTACTTTAATTAAAAATAATTTGCACGCAAGTTAGATTAGAATTTTTTTTGTCATCGACAAAAAAATCTCTCTCTTCCCTCTCTTCTCCGATAGTTAAAACTCTGGTAGGTAAAACTTATCTGATTTTTTGTACGTTTCTCAGATTTACATCCCAATATTACAAGTATTTAAATTTTTTTTATGTTGAAATTTTAGTCTATCGCAATAAAGTTCAACAATTTGTTTGATACTTAAAATTTATCTTTATTTCGTCAAGCGGGCTGATAATCTCGGTTGCTCGATAAAAAAAAATATGGTGAAATTTGTGTACGTTTCATGCTAATAATGTCGGTAACGAACTGAGAAAGCAAAGGGCGAATATCGGTCGGCCGTTCTATGTCGATCCCTTTTTCTAAGCGCGATTAAAACTCCCGCTGCGTTTTCCAGCTAGGACGTTTATTACGCTAACGCCACGGGTGCATGTACACAGGTAGCTCGCCTAGGTAGATGCAGTCGGGCACTTTAAGTTGAGCGTGGCCGCCAAGTATATTTATATACACGAGCTGCTCTTTCTCTCTCTCTTTCTCCTCTCTCACGTGGAAATTTTTTTATTATAATAAGAGACTCTAGAGAGGGTGGCTGCGGCGACGGTGGGCGGTTAGGTTACCCCTCACGTGAGGGTTGGTATGGCGGGTATAGCCGGAGAAAGAAAGGAACGCGAAAAGGAGAGGTCGAGCGAGAGCGTGAGAGAGAAAGAACAAGAGACATCGGAAGAACGAAAGAGAAACAAAGTGCGTTCAGTATATAACACGCGAACTAGCGTGTTCATCCATCCCTCGGAATGCGGGGGTTCTCAACTTTCCAACGTCAGTTTGATATTTTACCAGTATCGAATCAGTCGTATTTTATATCATTTTTATTGTTATATAAAATATTCTCGTTATCGGATATATATTTCCGCTTTTCTGTGAAACGCGCTCGTTTTGTGGCATATTCGATCAAACATTCGCGTCTCATGCGGGGTGGCTCGAATCAATGACCACACCTTGGTAAGTAATCCGATGTGTATGTTCTAACGTGTATGGGCGTATCTCTTCGATACCGCGCGGATGTCTCGTCTTTCAGAAATCATGGTGCAGTTTAACGTGTCGTCATATACATACACTGTGTGTACACGTCAGTCCGCGCTTTTGCGCGCTGCGCCGATATTGCGCGATATATTCTCGCGGGTAAACATATTTATGCGTTTATGTACATCGCCGGGCACATGATGCTGCGAAGTTACCGACGTGTAAATAATATGAGAAAGAGACAGAGAGAGAGAGAGAGAGGGTATGTGTGTTTTTGTGTGTTTGTGTGTGTGTGTGCAGTTGCACCCGATAAGGGACCGACTGCGGAGATCGTCTCGCTCATTTCTTTCTTTCTTCCCTCTTCATTTTTTCTCACCCCGTCTTCTCTCTCTCTCTCTCTCTCTCTCTCTCTCTCTCTCTCTCTCTCTTTCCTCTCTCTCTCTCTCTCTCTCTCTCTCTCTCTCTCTCTCTTTCCTTTCTCTCTCTCTTTCTCTCTCTCTCTCTCTCTTCATTATGTTTTATCTCGTCTCATCTCTCTTCATTTTTCTCTCGTCGGTTGCAATGTTATGCGCGTCAACCACCATCCGAGCTTCTTTACCAAGCTTGTGCAAGTCCAGAGAAAAGCCAGAGGAAAATTGAGAAAATTGAAATCAGTCGGAAAACATCGCAAAGAAGAGTGTGGAAAATTCGTTGAAAATCTTTTGAGAAATATCGTCGCTACAAATATTATAGTCGAACATTCGCATTGTTACTTTTTCCTCTTACATCCTCATTCTTTGGTGCAACAGTCAACGGTCACACGTGAAAATGATTATTCCCCGCAATGTGAGAACAACATCGCTAAATCTACATATGTGAAAACTTCATCCCACAATATTATAACACGTTGTTAAGACTTCTCGATACAGCCATTTTGGATTTTGACGTTAAAAACGACGAAATAATTATTGCAACTTGCGTGAAAATAAAAGAGTATTTTCGCGTATAAATTCACTTCTAATTATTAGAGCACACTCGTAAAATATACATACCGAGCGGGTCTTCATTTGGCTCAACAGAGCGAAATCACATCAGCAAAATTGACTCGAAATCGAATGAAACAGCGTGTTACGTTACTGTTATATTCGTGATTTTCCAAACGTATTAACTTCCGACAATCAAGAGTTTAATTTGCAATAGACGAAAAGAAGTTTAGCGTTAAAAAGAAACGGGAACAGAGTTTTATTCTTACTCAGCTAGTTCTCTAAAAATATCTATTTTCGTAATATTTGTTTTGGATAAAAATCAACATCAACATTGTCTGCGTTCCGCTTACATTGTGTATCCTATATTAGATTACACATTGTATTGTTCATCTTCTCCTGTGCAATATTTTTTGCTCCCGTTTCGTTGTCATACGTTCATGCTCTCTTTTTTAATTTTTCCGATCCGTGAGTATCCTTTGCCTTCCCTTTCATAACGTCATCGCCCTCGCTCGCTCGTAGCGGCTTCTCTGTCCACCACCTCGAGGCCGTTCCGTGTCGCCATATCGATGTATATATACATGAGGCTGTGCGCGCGCGAGGGAAAAGGGAAGATTCCTCGAGAGACAATAGGCCGGTGGATATGGTCGACGACAAGATATATCGACGACAAGAGACGAGTCCATGCGGTTTTGCTCACTCCCTTCTGTGTCCCACTATCAATCTGCATCTTCTTGTCCTTGAGGAATTTCCATGTTAGTTTACGGATCGATATTCCGCATTATCGAAATTGAAATGATCAGTGAGAAAAACTACGGTTTTTTTCAAAATTTTAGCGATTATTATTATTTTTTTTTTAATACATTTCTTCACCGATTGTCAACTAATTCCTTTTTTTTGCTTGTTTGCTGTTAAATATAATTTATATTGAGTAAAAAATAAGAAAAAAAAGGAAAAACAATTTTGAACCAAAAATCGCAGGTGTTAATTGAGAAACCCGGTCGATCGTATAACTGAAAATCTTTCCTCGATTCTCGCTGCGATATAATGGTCGGTTACTATTTTCACTTGCGAGCGAATTAGTGATCTTTGGTGGAAACCACTCGACAACGCCGTCGCCGCTACAGCGCCGACATCAGCCCCGTCGGAAGGGGTTGCGGGAAGGGGTTAGTCGTCTTCTTTTGAATCTCGTGAAACTCTCGCGGGCGCGCACTCCTTTGTCTCACCCTCATCGCCAAGTACAGGTAGCCGGGGCGCCATGTCTCCCTCGTATGCGCTCTCCTCAAAGGTACTTCGGGGGGAACGAAAGTAGCGAAGAGAAAACGAGAACGTGCACCGACGAAGGGCGAGAGAAAAGGAGCTCCATCCAGTGAGTGCGCGTCTCGAGGCACGTCTGTCAATATTGAAAATCACACGGAGGCACATAGTAACCATTTTAATCATTAAACTGAATTATTAAGCGATCTTATATATCTGATGCTTAATTATAAGAATTCGTCAATGAAATCGGAAAATTTGTATATTTGAAACTTATCTCACATTTCAGAAAATTAAATTCAGATATTAGATAGAAATAAAGAAAGAGAGAGAAGAAGAAGAGAAAATAGTAGAAAATAATTTATTGTTTTATAGTACAAAACGTTACCTTACATTAAGTATAATGTTTCGACAACTAAGATACCGTAAACTATTCATTTGTACAAAATGAATTCTATTACAAAATCTTCTATTATACAACCAACATATATTGTCTTTTACGTAACTTCGCTAACGTATTAACTAAGCGTTACATGATACGCGCATCGCGTTCATAAATAAATAAACTTAAGTTTCGACAGTCGTTTTAGATCATCCACATTAAAGCAATTACTCGCGAGCCGAGTTGCGAATATATTGGAGAACGTGTATCGTTTTTCATGCTTCCACATTGCATGTGAAAGAAGCGATTTGCGTTGGCGATTATTGCGGCGGCTTTGTATAAGGATACGCGGTAATTGCTCGACGATTGTAGGTAGGTACTCCAACTTGCAGGATTCCGTTATTCGGTATTTTATTTTGCGTTTGAGATTGTTCGAGGTTGTTATATTAATTACACAAGTCGAGTGTACGTCGCACCTTTAAGTGTTAATTAAAAAATAATTGTTAATTGTGACACATAACTATATGCAAATAATATTTCGGTGTATGTGTATTATAGTATGGACCGTAGTATATATTTAGAATATATTTTAGAGAGAGAAAGAATGATGCAAGATGATATGTGCAGTGCTGTAAATTTGTGTTTTTGTAATTTTGCAATCAATGTTTTGCAAAATATTGTTTCGGATATTTTGAAAATATTTCTTAGCGATAGTTTTTCGTTTCGCTTTTTCTCACGACTTTTTAAAAATTATACATATATTTGAGCGTGAAGAAAAAATGATAAAAGACGAAATAAAATGCCAAAGGTAAAAATAAACGAAAATGTCTTAATGAAAAACAAATACTTCTAAAGTTGCGAGAAACTCGGAATTTATTTTATACTAATTTCTCAAAATGTTGGACGTATCGCTGGAGTATTGATGACTTGATGTAACTAAAAAAAAACAGGTACAACACTTTTTGTGTCACAAGTAAATCATATTACGTAACGTAACGTAACTCATGCACGCACTTTACGAGATTTGTTTATACAAGTTACGGAAATAACAATAAACTCTTTCAATTTATGTGTGCGTAATAGTTTTTTAATGCTACATTAAACAAATGATTAAAGCTCTGGAAACCTCGATTTCCATATTAAAAAATTTGGAAAAATTTGGAAAAATTTTTACTTGTACGTAACTAACTTTTCAAAATACTTTCGCGGTGTGAAAAAAGAAAAAGAAACGTCAAATTCTCTCTCTCTCTCTCTCTCTCTCTTTCTCTTTCTCTTTCTCTCTCTCTCTTTTTCTCTTTCTTTTCTCATTCGCTATCTTCAGGATTCTTAAAACGTATTCTGGCAATAGCGGACGAAAAAGAAAGAGAGAGAGAGAGAGAGAGAGAGAAAGCAAAAGAACAAGAGTCGATGAAACGAACATTGTGGAGCTCTCTAGGCTTTGTCGTCGCTTCTCAGCAAAGAGTACAGGAAGAGTCTGTGGAGAGCGGGGTAGGTACTGAGGGTAAAGAAGCTGAGGGCGACAGGTCCCCGTAGTCTCGACGGGGTCCTACAACGAATAGATCTCTAGTTCGCGGTGAGCGCATACACATACGCATGACGACGTACACACATATGTACGCGTGATTGCAAAAGGGGAAAACGCGCCGAAAGATGGATGGAGATAGTCGGGAGAAATAGCGTAAGAGTGAGAAAGACGGAACGATGGTCAAAGAGTGCGTATAACGGAGCAGAAGAAAGGTGAGAAAGAGAACAGAGAGAGAGAGAGAGAGGAGGGAGAGGGAGAGACACAAGAAAGGTAGGAAAAGGAGTGCAGCGAATCAGGAGAGAATGAGAGAGATGCAAGAGGGATAGGAGTGAAAGGGGAAGAGACCGAGCGAAAGAGAGAGATAGATAGACAGGGAGGGGGATGTACGCGTCACACCGGCCGCGCGGCGAGCACAGCGCGTCGCGTCGCGTCGCGTCGCCTCGCCTCGCGTCACTCAAAGCTCGGGCTATGGGAGCGAGGAGGCTCGTCGTCGAGAGAGGAGGCAGTCAGTTCTCAACTGCCTTTCTACGCGGCAGCCGTTGCGAACGCGCGCGGTTTACCGGATCACACCGGGTTTAAACTATTCGCCGCGGCTCTCTACGTTATCCAATTTTTTTTTGTTTTATTCTCATTTGATTCTTTTTCTCGCGACCACGGTTCGCAATCACGAACGCCCAGTGATTTTGTGCGACGGAATCAAGAGAAAGACCGCTTTTCCAACGTTTATTAGAGAAGAAGCTTGTGGAGAAAACCTTTTTAGATATCTTTACCAAAAGTTTTTGTACGGTTCGTGCGCAATTCAATTGAGAAAAATTTTGAAAGTGCGCGCACAGTGTATCGAAGCAAACAATCCGTTTACCCATAGTAGATTCGCACAGAGAGAGAGATACAAAACACGTGTGGACTATCGCTTTCCAGACGGCGATTTTATTGACATGAAGTATCTTTCGCGAGAATGTGATTTTTTTCTCTCGTTGATTCGGAGCAGTGTCTGAAAAAGAGAGAGAGAGAGGGACGATGATGCGAGGTGCGATTTAGCGGGCGCGCGTATGGATGCTGCAGCAACAACAGGTTCGCACACACAGCGTGTTTCCGATGAAGGATCATGCAGAAAGCCTGGTGGTAAATTTGTAACGCGCGCGGTGGTGCGTTTCCACGTGCGATAAAACGAGTAACTGTGCCGTATGTGCACGAGGATACGAGAAAAAGAATAGTGTTGAGGTGCTTTTTTTTTTGCGAGTGATAAATGTCAGTGCTTCGCGAGGCGGTTTCCGTAACCGGCTAACCAGCTCGAGAGAAAAAAAAAAAAGAGGAAACGAAGAAGAGAATAGGGGTGAAGATATGGTAGTGCTCGAGTTGGAAGCGGTCTATGCCCAGGCAGCCCCGCACACGAAACTGCTGAACAAGCGTTTCGTCGGGGCCCATCACTGGCTGGGGCCGCTCAAGGAAGCTCTTGTCGCTCGACTCGCGGCTGACAAGGTACGGACTCGATCCACTGCGATCGCGATTTTTTTGTCGTTTTCTGAAAACTTCGTCGCGCAGAGTTTTTTCTGAAAAGTATACTCTTTAGATACATGCCATACGCAAATACGCGGTATCACGTCGAACAGATCGAAGTAAAATCGTTTTTCCGATGGAAAATGTTGATTATCTTTTTTTTCCCTAAGATTTTTTTATCAAAATCTTTTTTACGCGGAAAAATACATTTTGTAATGCACGTGCAAATGTTACCTTTCGATTTTGTCGAAACAAATTCCAAGATGCGTTTGTACAATACCGAAGTTTGCAAAATGATATTTGTTGTTGGTAAAAATCGTGAAGAATCTCTCTTTTTTTTTTTTTTTTTTTTTATTTAGAAAACAAAACTTATATTGAGTTATAAACGATTTCAGTTCCGGGATTATAAGTCGCAGTTTCTCTTAACAAGTGGCGTCAGTTTGTCGCTCGATGACCTATCAAAACGTGTTTTTTTATGCTTTTTCAACATTTTCGTTTATTCTGGTTGTCCTTAACCACGCGAACAGAAGATGAATAAAAAGATTTATGTAGTAATGCATATTAATTGCCATTTAGTTTCTGAAGTGTATATAATTACGAGTATATGAGAGAAAAAAGACGGAGTGTTTTTTTTTTTTTTTTTTTTTTTAATTTAGATGTACATAAAACACAGAGTTCAATATTAATCAGTATTTTATATTATACATTTTTTGAGAGGTTTGATGTTTCTATTTGGTAGTCAAAAAAAGTATATACTCTGTCGCAATAACGTTAGAAATAAAAAATGCCATAATATTACACACAAAAATAATTGTATGTGTAATAATTATATCTTAATTATATTATTTGAATGTTATTAGTAATATTTATGTAAAAAAACCTATATCGTCTTTAGAGCGACGAGTTTATCGTCAAAAAATTGTCATCAACAGTTTGTTTTCGCGCGTTTCAATATTTAAACTAACGTTCAAACGTACGAAATTTTTGTCCGAAGATCTTGGACTCGGTTATAGAAAATAGGTTTATAGAAAATAGGTCGATAAAGTGTGTTCAATTGTTATTTTTAAACCGTAGCGTCTAATTTGCCGAAGCAGAGATAGACTGTTATTTAATTGAGCGCGATAAAGATCGATGGGATTCAAGCAAAGCCAGGAAAGCATCGATAGTCAATTCTCGTTAAACCGGTGAGGATGTGCAAAACTTTTTGTATTTTAAATATTAAACTTTCGTTATATAACGTTGCTCCAACTTTTTTTTACCTACATTCCTGCGTGCAGTACTCGCATTAGGTTGAAAACATAGTGTTTCTCTACACTGTGTACGCCAGGCTTTCGGTAATATCACGATAGATGTAATCGCGCGAACTGTTTTATTTTCACATAATTCGTGCCCTGATTGTGATATAGGCGGCCGCACAAAGCGCGAATTAATCTATTTAAATCATGTAATAATACATATCTCGCATTAATATGAAATTTTTTTTTCATTAATTCTAGTATATGTACTGCTCGAAGCAAGTATCATTAATTCTAGTCTAGACATATCGTAAACAAAATCTTTTAACACGTACTTATAGAATCTATTATGTTTCTTATAATTTAAAAAAAAAGGACTGGAGTTTACAAACTCATAAGTGACTATTAAGTAGTCACTTATGAGTTTGTGAACTCCAATCCTTTTTTTTTTTTACATTATCACAGTCATTATTCGATTTTAAAAGCGCGCGTCTTGAACCATATTGGCATATGGTGAATATATATATTACTATTCGTCGAGAAGATTTTATGAAACGAAGTCACGTTGAAATTCCCTCATAATCATAGTTCGACGTTAATGTCAGTCGAGAATGAATATCGCGGCGAGACTGAACGATGGAGATTGAAAAGCAGTACGAGTACGTATTCACGAGAGTACGAATACACCGACGAAGCCGGTGCAAGAAAATCGTCATTTCAAGTAGAACGTTCAACTTCCTCTTTTTCCTTCCTCTTTTATTTAAATAAAATTTTGTATTTTTAGTATAGAAACACTTTAATTTAAAAGTTAACTTGCTGATAGAAAAAAAAGTACATTATATATGTAATAGTGTTATTTCAATAGTTTGTTTTAACGTTGACAAAAAAAATCAATATCAAGTTTCTAATTTTGTTTCAACATTAATATGTACGTATAATGGTGTTTCATACATAAAAGCACCGTTTGTTATTTAAAAAGAGTTCACTTGATAATCTGAACATTTAATTTTGCAATTATTTCTCGACAAAGAAAATCCCGCGGGATTAATTAGTATAAGTGGCGCGCTCTTTGCGGTTCTGTTAATTTTTTTCGCGCTTGCTCGCTCACTCTCCTATCACGTCCCGATCATCCTTAAAGCGAAGCGTTGATTCTCGAAGCCGAGCAATCCCTTTCCCTTCGTCAACGAGAAAGAGAACGCGCTATTCGTATTTACCCTTGAAAAGAAAATTGGAAGTCCGCGGTTCTTGTAGCTTCCTTTCTTCATCCCCGTGAGAAAGAAAGAGACGGAAGAGCGGCGGTTCGACGCGTCGGAGGGTAGACCGTGAGATTCTCGATAATTAAGCGAGAAAATGAATACGGGAACGATGCGTTGCCGTCTAATATTTATGCGGACGCGATATACATTGTACTACAGCATTGCCACACGTATATATACGGGACTTGTTTCTGCTGACTCGTCTAGGGAAGTGCGAGAGAGTGTGAATTCCCTAATCCTCGTGTTACCAAATTAGTTTGCTGTGCAACCGGTGATGTGTGTTACACGACCTCGGGAATTTTTTTTTGCCGATAACAGCGCAACTCGATTCTCGCCAATCTGAAATATTAATCGCGCAAAAAAACTTCTCCTTTCCTTTCTGTGTTTCCAAACATCGTAAATCAAAAATATTTGTACGCAGCGGACATTTGGCCCGACCGCTCGCGCATGATCGCTAAATATAAAATGAGTAAAGTTTTTTTTTAGAATTTTACGTACACTTGAAGAAAGAAATTTTGCAAGATATTGGTACATACGCGTCCCGCGAAGAAACATTTCTCATTAGTCTTTTATTACGAAAATAGAGACAGGAAATGATTTTCGTGGAGATATTGTAACGTGGTAGGTGTGGGAGAAGGGAGATCATTTTGCCTATTACGTAGAAATTTGAAGCTACCTGCCGGAATTGTGCTTCCAATATCTGGTTTAAGCAGGTTTCGCGCGAGTTCAACCTGCGAATATATACGTATATTCCATATACCACGAGACTATCTCTGATAACTCCCGGTGAAAGCGCACGCGATATGCTAATATTTCCAATATTTTCCAACATGCGGGTGTACGCGGAGAGACGACGTGGCGCGGTTTGTGTCACGGCAAGACTCTCGAATTGAACGAGCGCTTTCCACGCTTTGTTCTCGTTTCATTTGTAACCGCGAGCGCCATCCTCTCTCTCTTTCTCTTTCTCTCTCATTCACTCACTACTCACTCACTCACTCACTCACTCACTCCTGGCGACGGAATTGTTCTTCTGTTGTGCGTGCAATGTGGTTTTCATTGGTTCGCAGTTAGTCCGCGATACTTGAAGTCTTCGCTTATATACTGGGTGTATTAAAACTAAAATCAATAGTCAGCGCGGAGACAATAAAAAGAACATATTAACCATAAAAATGTTGAATAAATGTTGTTTAATTCATAGACGCCTTTAATATTACGTGATAATAATTAAAAAAAAAAAAACTTTCGAAAACTGTAACAAAACGAACGATTGTTTCTGTTCCCCTCCTTTTCCCATCATATAGCTTTATCATCGAGCCGCTTGATCGTGTGGGGTTTGATATACCGTACAACAAAAAATCGTTAGATTTGACGTAAGCAGAACGGTGACAAGCTTCTTCACGTAATAGAAGACAAATCCGTATTATTTTCTGTGATTTTAGTAATTCCTGAGCAGTCTCGACTCTCTACTTTTCATCGTTATATAAATTATAAAATATCGCGTAATTCTTTTGTTCGTGGACTTAAAAAAAAATACTTGAAAGAGAACAATGAGAATTTCCCATTGTTACGTGCATTCAAATCGTATTTTATACGGTGATTGATCTTTCTCGTGTTTTTTTCTTAAAATTAGTTTACTTTTTTTTTTTTTTTGTTATTCTGTTACTCGGTTTAAGAAAAATTTCGCGCTTTACGTGACACTTCGTATAATAATGCCAACGTACCATTTACCTACACAGTAGAACGCGAGGCTCGTTGCCTTATTTTTCACGGGATCTCTCCTCGAGAGGTTTAGTTTATTGCGGTAATACAATTTTAAGACGCTCGAGGCGCGCGCGAATTATTTGGCACACTACGGCCAGCTTTGCTCGGTCGTCCAGAAGCCCGGCAGTGAGCAAAACATATTCCATTAAGGTATAAATGTTTAAGTGCCTGTAAAGCTTGCACGTATAATTTATCGAGAGATTGCTACACGCTCGCATGTGCGCAGAATTTGCCAAGTGTGTGTGTGTGTGTGTGTGTATGGCGGTTTTTCACCATAACCACAAGAAGGGTTTTACAGGTTTTCCACGTATATACACACGCGCGTTATCTCTCCGTGCACGTCTTTGCACAGTCCTTTGTTTTCCACTCTCATGGTATATATGTATAAAAATCCCCCTGACGGCAGTAATCTCGTTTAACCGCGTTGTACACGTCCGCGGTAAAAATTAGGAAAATCTAATTACGCGACGACTTTGCTATCGTTTTTGTTTTTTTTGTTTTTTTTTTTTACAATTCTTATAATTTTGAGTAAATTTTGCGGTCGATAATGAGACTTTCACGGAGAAAGGTTACACACAAAATAGAATTTAGCTTTAAGATGAGAAGAATTCGCTCGACGAGAAATCTGTAAAACCTTGGAAAAAAAAACCCGAAAAATATCGACGAAATTTTAAGAAAATAGCAGTGAATAATTGAAAATAAAATTGACTTTTATTACTTCGAAACGAAACGTATAGTTTTAGGGTAAAGCAAAAACAGCAAAACTTTGTTTGGGAAAAAAACCGAAAATTCGCGAATTTTTAAAATTCTGTCTGCGGTAAAAACTCAGAAATTATTCATACACGATGAGAACCGATGCGAAAAAAAAAAAAATCGCTTTACTGCGTAGCTTCGGATCGTTCTTTTGTGTCGATCGAAAACAATTTTGCGGCGTTTTGGTTTAAAAAGTTGCGCACAAAATATTGCTCCAAGTAATTAGAAAACCAATTACGCGACTGGAAATATACACGCGCGTTGCTGTATGACACAATTTCAGTCAGAGACTTTTCGATTGATATTTAAGCTAGTGCGCGCATGCACACACACACATACACACAAAAACACACACACACAAACACACGGAGTTATTTGATGTTCCAAAAGAACCTTGTGTAAACCGAGACATAAAAATGTCCGAATGTGGCAACCGTGCATTTATTTACACGTACAATGAAGGCAAGAAACCGTGATGAAAACTATCTGAAATTCGTTTCGTTTCGTCGCGGTATTTGATTTTTCTTCGGCGCAACAATTCCATTTTGCGCGCCGTTTTCGCCCAATAGGGCCGGCCTCTTGGCCAATAGGAATTTAATTATCTTTCTCTCGACGTCTCTCGCTACGCTCGGCAAACGATACACGCGCTAATGATTTTCCCTCGTGTCCGACCGTCGTATACACTGCTGCGCCGACCGCAAAAATTATTACCGTCAGTCCGGGGAGTAGCGAAATATATAGCAATATACTTCTCTTGTGCCCGCTCGACCCTGTACATCGAATCTTTGTACACATTGCGCGCTGCACAGGGACAGTGGCGTAATTCGAACGCGAAGCCCATTTCTCGCGTCGCCGTTGGCTTCCCTTCTCGGCCATGAAAATCTAATTTGTCCCGCCTTGAGCCGCCTTCTCTTCTTAACATGCAACGCAAGTCCGATGGATTTTAATCGGTAGAAAAGAAATGGCTTGCTAATATTGGCAGAGACTGAGATAGTGACTTCGCAAGCAGAACAGGTACAAATATTTAATTAGCCGGCGTTTCTTTCCGTCTTTCATCTCTCGCTAATCTGACTTGAAGGTGTCGAATAAATATTTTACGTAAATATTGTACAATTCTCTTTTCACTTCTTCTAATGATTTCTCTCTCGACATTTTAATTGCACACATTTTCTAAATTTGTTTTATTACTACACATTTTAACGTTTATTTATTTTATTTATTTACAAGAATGAAACTAACAATTTTCTGTTTTCAATAAAAATCATTCAGGTTCGTCAAGTTCAAAAGAATATAACACGGTACAAATTTACTCCACTGGTTAACGTATCTCGAACGTGTCTCTTCTCGGTTCTTCTGCTGATGTACATACGTGTGAATGTTCTTTCGCGGAATTTCTTTTTAATTTCAAACCATCTTCTATGAAGTATCGCGGTCGTTTCTTTCATTTTACTTCTACGTTGGTGAAAATTTAATTATCGCGTCAACCGAGGTTGGTTGCTCACGCGCACAGAACCAACCGTGAATCAGTTGGTTTCACCAGGTTTTCTAGCTCCGGCTGTTGTTTTATATTATATACATAAGATATAATTCAAGGTACAATTACAAGATATTTGGAAAAAATATTTAATAAATATTTAATAAAAATGAGCACCTGAGAATTAAATCCAATAAATGTGTAAATAAGACTATGAGAGAAACACGTATATAACGCGTTGTGCTGAAAAACTTCTTTTATTATTACAAAAAATTGATAAAAATAAACGTTTTTTTATCATGTAAGGTAAAATTAAATCAGTAAAATAACCAGAACAAAAATCAATGTGACAAGTCAGAAATTACTATATAAATCATCACATTGTAAATATAAATTACAATTTGTGTATGATAATAATACGATATTTGTAATGGCTTCATTGTTTCATTAAATACGTAGTTGAATGTCCAAAGCACGTTTTTTCGATGAAAGTGCGTATTATTCCACATCTCTATATTGTTTTTTTACAAAAATTATTTTTATCATGCTTGTGTTATACTTGTTGTAAACTTATTCAAACGATATGTTGTATTATCAGATTCTACACGACTGAAGAAGACTTGTAATAAAGTCGAAACGTCTTGTTCTAATTATCGAATATTATCAATGCAAAACACCTCGCAAATAGTTTCACATTGGCCGTTTTCACAACACATCTATTAGTTTGGATTAATCGTCAAAGAACCGGAGCTCACTCTTCTTTAATTTATTTGGATTTCTTTAGAATAACTAAAAGATACCGCGATAAAAATTTAAATATGGTGTTCAAAGCAGCGGCCTTGCGCGTAGTCTTTTCGTAGTGAATCGAACGACTCGAATCAGATGTCGGAGTCGGAAACGGATGGACTGAGTAGACGACGTATCGAGTTTAGTCGCGATAACCGTAGTTTTGTTCGTCAATTCCTGCCATGTCGAGCGGAAAGACATTCTCGGACGAAGTAATATCGATAATGAGCTACACTTGTTCGCGGCAACTTTGTTCGTTAGTTGTTTCATTAAACTTGAATTTTTACAATTGAGTCGTTCGCGTGTATAACAACGAATGAAAATTTTTATGTATATAATGCACTTCTCCGGCTTTATCTTTTTACAATGAAAAAAGTTTTGAGAAAACGGACGAAATACTTTGTCAAACAATGAAAGTGGCGTTTGCAATTAATCACAAACGGGATAAAACACAGCGCGTGATTGTCTTTGAGAGGACCGAGTTTGAAAATGTGCTGCGGAAGTTCAGGATGCTTAACTGCGTCAATGGCGCGTGTTGTAATGCCCGGCGCAATTTGATCTTTTCATCGTCTCTCGGATACACGACCTCTTCTTCTTGCATCGGTATGCCGTTTTCCTCAGCGGTTAGACGTGCGCCACGAACCGTGATTCTCGATGGAATGCTAAGAACATAGTGCGAGGTTTCTCTACACACCGACCTCTCGTATTCTATCTTCGTAAGACTACGAATATACCGTTGTGCCAACTACTTCATAAATCTTCACAAGAACCACCGGAAGAACCACGGATACATTAAAAATGAGATTTCGACCGACACACCGATAAAAAGAGATAACCGATAAATTATATAACAGATTTTTTTTTACAACTTACAACTAAAAGTTACTCTAAGTTAAGGTATAAAAAGTGTTTTTGTGTTTTTGTACATTTCCTGCTTTGCATTTTTTTAATGTAAATTATATTTACATTGATAAATACGATAAAAATAAATTTATTTTCGAATTTCACGTCTGTAAACTGCTACGACGTTCGTTATAAATACGAGAACCTTCTGATGTTTACAATTTAAAATGATCTTGATTAGCAAGTAGAATTCGAATGCAAAAGAATGCGTGCGGCAAACGTGTGTGACTGCGATATACATGATGCGTATATGATGTAAATATAAATCTTTGGTTTCTTAGATTAGAATCTCGGAATAGAGGGGTGATTTGAAGATACTTAAAATGCAGCATAAATATGTGTAGCAAGAACAAATTAATTTGAGTTTTAATAAAATAAAAACTTAAAATTGATAGTTTTGTAAGTTTTTGAGAGAAAGAGAGAGAGATAGAGAAACTAATATTTTATACGTATAGTTTTTTTAAACTTTATTTTTTCAAGTACCTATTATATTTGCATCCGGATTTGCTTTTAATATTTATTGCTAAATTTCTGTTTTATTGCTTCTTTTCAAGTTTTTCAATATTCTCACGAAGAAAGTTTATTGCAGCGAGTTTCGTTTTGGATATACCGTAAAGATTATTTCGTTCCTACGCTTTTCTATGCAAGCTACTCAAAATTCTTGCCACTCGCGCTTCTTTCGTAGAAAGTAAAGCTTCTCATGCCCGCGCACACTCCCGTTTGTTTGCCGCATTTTGTTTGCGCGGTGGCAACAACATTAATATACGGTCGCCTTGTCCATAATTTAGACGACGGGCTCGCGGGACAACATTTCGTCGTTTAAGTAAGAGAGCCGCGGCGGTGAAAAATCGTTGCAACGACACATCTCGTCTTTGCAACAAATGCGCAAGTATATTTCGTGAACGATGAGAAAACATTACTTCTCTCACACGTTCAATATCATCGCCCACTCTTATTCTTAGATATATCAAGTGATATATCCATGACTCATACTGTCTATACACACGCAAAAAATAAACTTTAGTATGTAAAACTAGTTTCTCGTATGTTCTTGTTGCGTTTTTGTTACGCTTTAGACCAGAACCTTTCAACTGATCACGTAACATCATAAGGATTTTATGGCGCAAACCGCACGCCGTGCGCGAGTTGGAAAACTCTGCTTTAGACAACTAGACAAATTAGACAATTATCTTGTTCGTCATTGACAAAACATGAATACACACATTTATCAACAGAACATATTTACTTTCAAACTGTTTATAAAACAATTACACATTAAAATAAAATTTATATTGTTTTATAAAAACGCTGGTCTATTATCGGTAAATATATTTGTGCAACGCTTTTTTGATTACAAAAATTATACATATATACAGCGGATCGAAAAAGTATTGGCACACATTTAAAAACAAAATATATATAGTAAAGTGATATATTAATACAAAACATGTCTATTAATGTTTTATGATACAAGAAAGCAGTGTATTTTTCAAGAACTTTTAATATTGTAATTGAAGCAAGTTAAAAAAAGACAAACATTTTATACTCAAAAAAGTATTAGCACACTTGCGTTTTACATTGGAAATACACAATTCTCTTGAAGTTTTTAATTACAAAACAAGTTTTTTTAAATCTTGCACTCTGTAGTAAATTATCTCGCGACACATCGATATGCATTCGAATATTCATAATTTTTTCGATAAATACTAAATTTTTAACTTTATTATAAGACATACAACTCCAAATCATTATGTGCATTATTATTTAATGTGAGTGTGCCAATACTTTTTGAAGCCACTGTATATATAATTTTTGTCATCTTGAAAATAAACATTACTTGAATATATTAATTGAATATCTAATAAACACATGTGTGTGGTTAGGTTAAGTTATATATAAATTGATAAATGTGTATGTGTATGAACTGAAATGTATTGAGTTATATTTAAATTCGAGTTTGAAAACATGTCGAAGAGACACAGAGAGATTCGCATCGGAGATGTCGTAACGAGCGCATTCAAGATTAGTGCGCAAACTACCAAACGATCATCTTTCAGAAACGTTGCTTCACAAACGAGAGTTGCGATGGAAAAAAAAAAGTGTGTGTGTGTGTGTGTGAGCGCGCGCGCGTCGCATTTGGTTCGTAGTTTTATTATGCATACGACAGATTTACAGCGAAACGTACTTGCATTTTCTTCCGTTCGAAGAGAAGACTGCATTCGTCGACCGAATCAGCCTTGCGCGGCCTTGTTTTTCTTTTGAAATTCAATCGCCCCGCGTCGTGTTGTTACCGAAGTGTCTATCTCGTGTGAAGTATGATCGCGCGAAGATCTCACTCTGCAGTTCCGGTGTTTTCTTTCTGCAGTCGGTATATAGTATCTCTGTGAAACAGCAGAGAAATACGAGTCGCGATTTCTCGAAAATGTTTGCAGCGAGATCTTTGTCGAAAAGCTTCTCGACGGAGTTTGATATATATATATACAAGTTTAGTCAAATCACGACGGACCAATGTCATTAAAAATGTTCACCAAACTTGCACGAAAGGCCGCGCGTCGTTAAATGCGTTAAGCTCCGTGTCACTCTTTGTCACAAAGTTCGCTACACTTCGGTGACCCGATGCGCGCTTTGATCACGTCGTTCCGACTTTGGGAAATTCCATCGGGAAACAAACTCGGTATATTAACTTCCCACTTCTGACACAGTAAAGTCACAGTCGCCAATGAGGACTCGCTGTAAATATATATATATATAAATTGTTTGTGTGTATATATACGAGCGAAGCGCGCAGTCCCGCGATTCATTGTAAGTTTCTGAAAAGCTCGCTCGCGCTGATTTCGCCCGCTTTCGACTTTTTTTTTCCAAATGTAACAAAATGTGTCTCGTATCGCGAACAATTAAACGATACGATTACCGTTTTCTTTTTTGCGCGCGAGAGTAGCACAAAACATAAATCACTTTTCGATTGTATCTAATTAAATCGCGCGTCACAAAGGAGAGTGTATACTATACTACAAATACGGGAAAAACATTTGCGTGCGCGTAATAGCGAAGCCCCCCGGTAGCTTCTCTTTAATGGGGGGTGCGCACCGTGGGTGCGGATTCCTGCAGTTCTCGGCTGCCGTCTGTCTCTCTCTCTCGCAACGCACGGGAATGTAATAATTACCAAGGCGTCTCTTATTACGCTGGAGGTCTTGCATTACCGCTGAGTAGTCGGCGCGCGGTGATGAGATAGTGCGCGCCTCGCCTTCGCGGCATCTCTCGCCCATGTCATCCTCTAGTTTCTGTTCCTGCCAACATCTGAGAGATACGGTGCTATCAAGCACGTCTAGTTAGTCACTTAGCGCATATTTGTGACCAAACACCGCGATTATTGTTGCTTGTTAGCACAATCTCGGCGATCCGTTGCGATTACAAATGGTTTATATGTACAAAGAGAAATCGGTGGTCGCGGATTTAAGTTTTCGTTTCATCGCGTCTTTTCTATTTTTACATCGATGTTTCAAGGACGAGAAACAGGTCGTAAAAGTTTGCATGAAAAATGAGAGAGAAAGAGAGAGAGAGAGAAGAAATGTATGTTATCGCAAGCACGCGATCGAAAACAAGCAAGGTGATGCTAATTAAGCAAGAAAACTTTTCTAACCAACGAATTTGGATCACTTGAGAAAACTGGATGACGAGTGATTTATTATTTACAGAAATATAATAATCGTTACTGAACGACGGTTGTAACTTTGTGCGCAAAATAGAAAGTCGGCGCGTAAAAAAAGAGCATCGTTCAAGCTCCTATATATGCGTATCCGTATAATTGTAACGTCAATTCACGATTAGTATAATATAAAAGTTTTCCACTAAAATTGCACTTTGACGCGTAAAATTATGAATAGAGAGAATTGCGTGCCTGGAATTGCATTCGTCATCTAAAATAGACTTGAGGATTATTATTCAGCCACGCAAAGCGCGATGTATTCATTCTCTGCACGCGGGACGCAAATCGCGATTATACTTATCGCGACGAATTTCCGCCACCGCCGCCGCCGCCGCCGCCGCTTGGCCGGCCGGACTCTTTTTCTCCGGAAACCGCCTCTTCCGCCACTTTACGAGACGAGAAGCGAAAGCTCGAGCACTTTTTCTTGGAACGTCGCGGTGTGTGTACGTGGGTGTGTACGTGTTGCACCTTATGTATAAATAATAAATGTCGAGATCGCGGCGACTATATGCATACGCATTGCACGTGTACATATAGTCGGCAATAAACAATAGAAGTATATAAAACACTGGGCGGGGATTGTTGCGTATCGCGGGGGTACATCTGTGCGGCATCGCGCGCGCGTCGCACTGCAAACAATAATTCATAACGATCGACAGAGTCAGCTCGTGCGCGAACCACCCGATAATCGCGATGTTGCTGGTCAGGACTGTGAATAGAAATTTCAACTGCTTTCACTGCAAAACGCTGAAATAGCGTGTTTCCCTCCTTCTCCCCCTTTTATCTCCTCTACGCGTTTCCAATCGGTCCGGTTAAACTTCAACAATCGAAGCAAGCGCGAAACGAGATAGGAATTATATTTTTGACAGTTTCGCGTGTCGGACAATTTTGCGACAGTTTAAAATGTGCAAGAAGCCACGAAGGAAAAGAAAAAATATTCGCTTCAAACGCGTTAACGTCTTTTTTTTTACGGGGGGAAAAAATTTATATATCTCTATTGTAAGTGAAGTCTTTTTTTTTTTTTTTTTCCCCGCTTTCTCTGACGCGGAAGATTACACGCCTGTGATATATGTATTTATCAATTTTTTTTTCTTTTTTGTCTAACACTTGGTGATTTATTGCTGCGTGTACGAAATTTATTGGCGGTAAAATTCCTCGACGCCAATCCATATATCCGCGAGTCTGCCGCTGCTGGTGGGTATTTTGCTGAATAACCGTGGTATATACGAGGTGGGGTCGGTAATTCGCATCAAGGTCTGTGTGGCACTGATCGCCGTTCGCGATTTCGATGCAGCAGAGTAGCGTAAACTGCCCGCTGCACGTGAAATTCGATCGCTTTTCTTGGCGTGCGCGACACACCGCGCCACGTTGTTGTTCCATATTCGCTCTACGTCATCATCCTCGCACACTCGCGCGCGCGCGTGTTACGTCAGGTGGTAAGTATCAAGAGCAAGGTTCTACCGTGACGAGAGAACGAGAAAACTGTCTGCGCTTGAAACAGCCGGGACAGAATCCGCATCTTGCCACTCGCAACCCTTTCCTGAATGTCGCATCTTTTTTTAAATGTCGAGCGAGCGATGTGTCAAAACACGATGATTTATGCTGCGTGTTTTAAAGTGAAATTGAAACAAAATTAAAAATATTGTAATATTATTCGCGTTACGAATGTGCAAAATGCATTAATATGCAAGAGAAGATTGTCTTCTACGCGTGATTTATTTCGCTGCGGACACACACGTGTTATTGAATTATTGAATGATTTTTGGACAAGAGTTTGTTTTTTTAATATTATTTTATATTAATGAGAAACGCGTGAGACATAATTCTTATACGAGAAATTAATAGAGAACGAGATATCGAACCACATCGTTAATTTAATTTGTTTAGAATAACAGTTATTCCTGTATGCTGTGAACTCGTTTTCAATCGATGAAAGTCGGATTTTTAGTTTCGTAACGTCTCCGACACGACGACGACGACGACGAAGCGAAGAAGAAACGAGAAGAGTCGGCTTAACGGTCAACCGGTATTTATGACCAACAAAGTACCGTTGCTCGACGACGATCAGCAGGTCGGCGTGTTCCCCGTGAGCTTCGTCCGGAATGGTTGCCTCGTGTCGCGAATTTTTACGCATGATATAAGCCAACATGCGAATGAACTTGCGTTTACTTCCGTAAAATAAGAGAATTCACAGTCACCGTGATTTATACGCATAAACTGATGTTTAGGGAAAACGGAAACCGCGCTCGCACGTATATAACGCAAACTTATTTCAGGAAGAGACAATTTGATCGACCAAATTAGCAACAAAAGTCTTTACGTTACAATCCAGAAGGTAATAGAAAAAAGTGCGTGTAGAAATCTTCGAATCGTAACGACATTTTTATCCAATTCTCAAATTGTTAATGACAATTGTTTCAACGATTACTATATCTACTAATTTTATACATTTGTACTAATCGGTGATTGCGATTTAATATCACCGCGCGTGTTTTCGCGGCAACGGCATCAGCGTGTAAGAACGAAGATGTCTGGATCCTAATATTTGCGGTGCGCAATCAAATCTAGTAAATCCCCCCGGAGAAGTTACAAACGACCGGCAATTTCCAACCCGAGGAGGGGAGCCCCCGGCCACCGTTCTTCGCGACGGCGCGTAAACTTACGTAAACGTATGTAAACCTCGCGCGCGGAGCACCACATTTTCCATCGATCGACGACGGTTCTCCAACGACGGTTTGCACGCCGCATCTAGCAACATGGTAGACTTACGGCGGTGGTTCCGGGACGAGTGTACATTGAGGGTTGGCACGAAAGCTCGTCTACACACGTACACACATGTACAACATACATAGATACATATGTAACATACATAGATACACTCTTGCGGATGTGTTCGCCTTCTTTCTCGCATGATGTGTGCGATATCACCTCGGGCGTGTGATATATACGTACGGCCTATATATACAGGGTGTATCGAAAGGTAATAATAATCGACGAGGAGATAACGTTGGCAGGACGTTTATCCGAAATGGAAGGCGTAAATGAAATTTGACCGAGACGTCGAAAATGCGCAACACGTTGCTACAAGGATGTCCCCCGTCGCCTGAGAAAAAGAAGTTTCGAACGTGTGTCGCAAAAAACCAAAAAAAAAAAAAAGAAAAAAAAACGGGAACAGTCGGAACAGACAACAAGATGATAATCAATTTTTTAATTATAAAAAAAAACAGCTTATATAAATTCATTTAAATTTCAAAGAGGCATTAAAATTCATAAATGAAATTATGCGTTTTTATTCATTCATCGTTAATGACTACCTAGTATAGACTACGCGTTCGAAAGAACACGCAGTTTCAACAACAATATAATAGTAGGTATATATATTATTGTCAGGATATCCGACTTGTAAGACAGGCATCTATATGCAGTCTCGCTTTACCTATCCGACCTACCCGACGTGGATACGGCGAAGTACATGTTGCATCAGAATGGCACACGATCGTAAGCTTCACGTGAGCGGCGAGAGATATTGTGTGTGCAGAGATACACACGCGCATATCTCGTATACGTGTGTGTGTGAAGAAGTGCAATCAGAGCTTACAAAGGTTGTAGCATTTCATAAAGGTCACATCTACCACAACTCGGTCTTCTCTCTTTTTCTTCCCTGGGGGGTATTAAAATCAACCCCCCGCAGCCACATCGCGCGCGGCCTCGAGGCCGGCCTTTTCTTCGCAAGCGCCTCCATTTTCTGGCACCGGTTACGTCAATATCTTCCGCTCGCACAGCGGCTGTTCATCTTTTCTTCTCGTCTCTCTTCTCTTTATTATCACGTCTATTTTATGTTCTTCCGTGACAGTAGAAGGCCTCCGTAATAGCTCTCTTGTACGCATAAATTCCACAAACGGGATGGGGGAAGGAGGAGAGTGATGGCGAGTGAAACGCGCTAACCTATTTGGAATTTTGCCGCGTGACAGTTTTGACAAAAAAAAAAAAAAAAAAAGCGTCGTCGTTGAATCGTGTTCAAACGCGAAATGACTTGATCGTTCGGGCATGTAATAATCCTGGACATTAGTTGTATTTATGTCGTGTTCGTTAATTTAAAGACGGTCGCGCGCGACTGGCAATCGCAGCGGATTGTGCGAGAAATAAAAATTGTGTTGTATCTTCTTTAGTAAAACGGTTGTAGGACAAAGTTCTTCGAGCGTGTAGTAAGAGGAACGTTGAGCGAAGAGCCTTCGTTCCTCTGTCGCGAGAATGATAAATTTGAAATGGCGCGATTCTTCGCAGGCGTTATGATGCCTTCACGCGCGTATTGATCGCGCGCGGATCTACGCATGAATACCAGAGGGCTGTCCTGCCTCGTCTTTATTCATCCGCATCCACCACCTGACCATCTGCATCTATCCCATCCATCGACATGCTCCGGTCGGATGATAAATTCGATATCGTCACGCGAGAGACAACTTCGGTGCTCTCTTGCTCTTCGAAAAATCGAATCGCACCGTCTGACGATGATAGGTACCTACGCGCGTGTCTCGCACGAGATATATAGGTAAATTTAACGGCATCACACAAAATATGCGAATATATTTTCGCACGATTTTGCTAAGATTTTAACTTTCTATCTTTAAACATGCCTGGATTTTTTTATATTAAGTTTTATATTTTCATACGATATGAGTGTATTTTTTTCATAAATATTAGTTCCTCTATAAATACATATTTTCGACAGTTTTTATTGTATTTAGCTTATTAGCTTTATCTGTTTATATTATTTTGCGAGTTTACTAGTTTTCCACAATAACATTTTTCATCGATTAAACGTCAGAAAGTAATTTTATCAATTGTAACTATCTGTTTATTTGAATTTGATATTGTTGACTGGCGATGATGACATATGCATTTAGAAGGACTATGAGCATTTAAAAGGACTGACTGTGTAGAACAGCAGATTTGTGTTTCTTTTTCTTATAGGTTTTCTGATTTTTATGATATTAATTCAAAATTTTAATATTGTAAACGACAAAACCAATACTGATTTAACAAATAACCAAGGAGGATTCGACATAGAATCGTATACTGACGGACAATATTGTTATTGATCTTCAGCAAATCAATTGACATGTTGTCGATTCTGTATTAAAACTGTCATTGATTTATTTTCTCGCCGTTTTGTTTTTCACTCATTTATACGCGGTGAAAAGTCAAGAGATTGAAGTTTTTTCGATTTACAAAATATATGTACTGCCGACGGAAGAAAAATATTTTGATGTTCGTGAGATAACGGGCTTAATAAAATCGGCTCTGTGTCGTTGCAAGATGCGTGGTCATATAACATTACGACGCGCGCCCACATGATGTTGGGCTCTCTCGTCCCCTTAATAAAATTAATTGGTTTGTTCCCCGCCTCCACGTCCGTCGCGCCTGGGTTAGGTTGTTCAGTGAGAATCTTGACGGAGGAAGCAATTTTCCAGAGCATTTTTCTTGGGTGCGTGGATATTAAACAAGACGGTGCACATGCTTGCTTCCCTTCTTTCTTCTAACTGCGCCGGAAACCCGTAGTTACGCGTAGTTTGACATGTAACTCTTGACATTTATGTGTTTCTGTGTTTTCAAAGTTTGCAACTTTTTAACTATACATATTTAAATGACGTTGATTTTTATTTATATTGTTTTATATTACATTAGTCATAAAGACTAATGTTTTATAAAACAATATAGTCATAAAGACTGATGTAATATAAAACAATATAGATAAGCTAATGTAGAAAACTAAACTAAATATATATATATAGAAAGAGAATTTTATTTAGTGATAATTTGACAAGTTTTGCACTTGTATTATTTTTTATTGCGATTTATCATCTCGTTGACCGCAGCAGAAGGCAAATGCGACACGCTTTCTCGTCACTTCTAAGTGGCATTTCCTATTTTTTTTTCTTCTCTTTTTTTTTTTTTTTTTTTTTTTTTTCTTTCATTACGTTCGTCACTTTCGAGTATATTACGAGGGGATTGAACTTTCCAATTTTGTCGTTCATCAGATCGATAAAAAATCTCGACTCTAGAATGAAATGCCTAGCGCAGCGCACCGACACGCTTTCTTGCGCAATTTTTCATGCATTTATTTTCGTTAAATGGATCCGATGAAGAGGACTCGCGAAGCGTGTTGCCGTCGTGAGAACTTTAGGAAATTCGTCGTTTTCTCCCGCTCGAAAGATTCTCACGAAAGTGGTTTTAATCGATGTTATTTCGCAGCCAGTTGAGCGCGCGCGTGTGTGTGAGAGGAGAAATTTTCGTAGGAGTTAATGTGACGCCTCGCGAGCGCACTTGCTAGTTGCAGTATCAAGATTGTGACAAATTAGAAATTTCTTCGCTTTCTCAAAACATGAAAAAAAAGTTCTTTTTATGCTCTTCTTATTTCAGAGAGTTTCAACAAGTTCGTAGTTCCAAAGCATATAATCGTAGTTATATATCACTTCTCTTAATAAGAAAGTGTTTTTTGCAACAATTGTGACACATACACTCTGATTTTATTAAAAAAAAAAAAAAAAACCAAACGTAGTTGAAACTACATCGTCGTTTGCATCAGTTAATTTCAGAATTGTTTCAGCGAATTCGCATGTGGCGGGTTTATTTGTCAGATTTTGTAGTAGCGCCGACTGTGTGTGTGTCGAGGACAGGAAAAAACTGCGAGAAAGGCGAGGCCATTTAGCGATGATGGGCCGCATTAATGCCAAAGAGAGATGACGATATAACTTGGAAGCCACACCCTTGGAAGACCACCACCATCTAATAATAAAATCCGCGTCATTTGGCTAAAAGCTACCGCGAAGAAGGATATCTGGTATCAAGGTGTGGTTGCGCGACCCTTATCACGCGACCTGCACCCACCCTGCATAAACCTGCCTTGTCTCCGTACCCTTCTTCGCGGCTTCTCTTTTTTTTTTTTTTTTTTTCCCTGCACGCTTGACGCGCGCGTGCGCGAAAGGATGAACAGTTTATTTTAATTGAATTTTGCAACTAGGCTAACGTTTCTGTAGACGAGGAAAGGCTGAATGATACAGTTGGCGACAATAGCCATTGTTCTGACTCTCGATGCGTTCACGTAGGGTAGTTTGTTAACAGCGTGGAATAATGTGGACGTACGTATCCTCCCTACTCGTGATTCTCTTTCTGCAAATTTTTTCCCACCGATGCGTTCTGACCGGCTGCCAATTGTTGTTCGCGTCGCACATATTCTTCTTTATTGATGTTTAGTTGTTCGTAAAGACAACTATGCTGGATTTTTGAACAAATCGCGCGAATATAATTTTCGTAACAAATATGCATCATTTGCCGCAAATTTGTGAAAGATTCTATTAGGTAGGCATGATATCGTAGGTCGGAATTGTGTGCCTCAATTTGTCTGTATATCTCTCGACTCGATCGAGAGTTGATCGAAACATTCCAGCAACACCTATTACCAAAGAGAATGTCTATGTCTCTCTCTTTCTCTCTTCTCTCTTTCTCTCTCTCTCTCTCTTTCTCTCTTCTCTCTTTCTCGATATCCATAACAACAAAAAACCTCGACCGAAGCAAATCGATTCTCCATGTAGCAATTATCAGTCACTTTGCGGTTCGATACAAAAAAAAAAAACATTTTGTAAGAACACTGATAAAAAGAAACAAATTATTCCTAAAAATTGCGCAATGTAGTCGCTGTGTAAACGAAAAGTAGCACCTAACACTCTAACAAGTGTCAAACTGTTCTTAAGCGAACACTAGGAGTTTAGAATAATTTTTGCGATTTTTTGCCGGCGGTGTTTGGTTAAACCTGTTTGTGCCACTGGAAGTTCTCAAGTCATCTGAAGTCCGGTAAAACGGTACAACCGGATGGGAGAGGGTGGGAAGAAAGGAGGGTGTTTGTGTGCATCGACCGTGTGCTCGGGTCAAATCGATCGGTTCGCGCGCTTGCCGGAGAGGAACCGGTTTCTATCGTAGAGCATTAGCAGAACCAGCGGTTCTCCGACGCCGCGAGAAGCGGTTGCGCGCGATTAACGACCGGTATATCGCGAACAAAAAAAAAGACACGAAATCAGAGCTCGCTGCGCCGCGCCGCGCCGCGCGCAACCTGTGCACTTAGAAAGTTGCTGCCGTCTCGCTGCTGCTGCTGTCATGCCAGCGACACGTAATCTAGAACGGCGCGTTTCGCAAACGACGTTCAACATCGTTCCACGATTATGTTCCACGAGACGATATTCCTGGTTTGCGCGCGCGCCATGAGAACAGAGTGATGTTCTCCCCTGGGAATAACTCGATTTGCGATCTTGTCATCTGATTCGCGATAATGTAATTATGTTACGAAGCGATGTAAAGGATCGAATAGCACGATACTTTGAAATAAAATTATGATCAAAGAGTTGTATTATTTAAAAATGCATAGTACAATTACGTATGCACGCATGAACGTTTCGTTATGGAAGTACGGAGACTGGAATTACGTACAAATTAAAATAATTAAAATCATATTACGAGTCGTGCAATAATTAAATCGCGAAATCTTATTCGGATGATGCGCAGCACACACTTGCGGTTCATTTAGTGTTTTAGAGATTGTTTTCTCTTATGCAACGCTTTTATAGTTTATTCAATATATTTTATACAGATTCTATCTCTCTGATACAAACTTTCATTGAAGTTGTGAAATTTCTGCGAAGTTTACGTCACTTCCGTCACTTGAGTAAAATTATATACATACATATATATATATATATATATATATATATATATATATATATAATATGAAAAGAGGGCATTATCATCTAGAATTTCGTCGGAAAGAAAGATGCTAACAAGTATCAAAAGAAATAAGTAAACGCGGCTGTTAAAGACGTCTCTCTTTTGTAAAATTACAATCGTAACCATAAAGGCGCAAAAAACGCGTACATCGGAGATGATAGAGACTTCCTTTTCACTATTATTTGATTTGTAAAATTCCATATATCGATTTCTCTCGTTGATTCTCGTTGAACGTACATAGCGTTCTCTGAGGACGAGATAAAATCAATCTGCTATCTTTCGATAGCAAATTGAAGTTTTTGAAAAAAATCCAGTTTGAGTTCGAACCTTTAGCAGTAGAAAAATTATAATCGCTGTATAATATGTGAGTGTGATTCATTTCTTCTTTACTCGTTCGGAAATACTGTTCGACGATGGACTTCTTTGGACTTAGCTCTAACACAATTGGAGATCGTACGAAGAAATTTGTACGTTGTGTCGGGGAGTTTTCGCGCACGCAGCGGTTTTACATAATACCACGTGTGTGTAGCGGTGAAAGTACCAATTGGCGAACACACTGTGCGCCAGTCAAGTGATGAGGTGTTCTTTTTCTCTTTGTGTTTCACTCAAGTGAGCTATCGCTGTCTTTCACCGAGGAGAAGCGGACTGTTGTTCTTTCTAAGCTCACCACGAGCTATCACACGTTCATTCACAACGTTCGAGTGGTCTCTCTCTCGCGCGCGCGCGCGCGAGACATCGCTGGATTTTGGTGTGTCCGCACGCGGTTTTTTCTCGCCTTCAAACAAATCTTCTTTTCGCAGTGTCTGCGCAGTCTCTTTGTCGAAAATTCTATTAAATCAGTATTCTAGAGAAGTTGCGTTGTATTATACGTACTTTATTCCAACGGCGAACACACGTTTGTTCTTTCCGACGGATTGCAGGTCGTAGAACATTTCAATATGATACTGTTTACACGTTTATAGCTTTGTGTAGCGTACCAAACGAATATGAGATAATAAACACTACGCGAGTGTGATTCTTTTTTTTTCTTTTTTTTTCCACTTCTTCGGAAATATTGTTCATCAACGTAGTTTTAAGATTGCTGGTCATTTGGCATCATCAAATGAGGTGTATATTTTTTTTGTCTTTTTGTTTATGTAATTTACTTTGGGTTTTTTTTTTTTTTATGTGCCAATATGCATGCATATCTATTGTATATATTAACCTTTAGATTGCCGGTTTATAAAAAAATGAAATATATCAGTTTTTTTGTTTGTGTGTAATTTAATGAAAATTCTATTTACTCATATGCACGCATATCTGTATATTAATGCGAGTTTCTTTTTGAAATAATATATATCCATCTCGATATTAAGGAAATTTTTTAAAATATTTTATATATACGTATCTCTTCAGCGCCAGACATAAAAAATGATCTACGAGTTGTCGAAAACTGTGGGTCCGTGAGATCCACGCGACTTTAAATTCGAATATCTCTGCAAAAAAATCAATATTTTTTTAATTTCTTTTTTTTTTTTAATTGAAAGTTAAACGATTCTGCGTCGATCAAGAAACAGAAAATATCTGGTAGTTTTGAAGATACGAGCGTTTAAAGAAAAACTTGACAATTTTTTTTTTTTTTTTTTTTTTTGAAAAAGATGTTTTGTTCAAAAATTCATAACATTTGTGTAATTAAGATTTTTACAAACTTCCAACGTTTTGTACGAACTTGTTCGTACTTTCAGGGACAAAAGTGTTCTAAAAATTGTGAAATTAAAAACATTTTTACAATGCATGTTTTGAAATGTTATTTGAAAAATACATTTTTCTAACGCCCAACTTTGACATGCAATATTTTAGCAATAAATCAATATTTAGACATTTTTTTAATAGAAAATTTAAATAATTCTGCGTCAATCAAAAAAAAAAAAAAATTGAAAAAATCTAGTAATTTCATAGAAACGTTTGAAACGTTTCTGCGCGATATGATCTAACAAATCACATAAATAAATATAAATGTATACATAAATAAATACAATCACATAAATAAATATAAATATACATATATTTTGATAAAATTATGAAAAAAAAAACAAGTTTTTAATATATGAGAAGTGCACAAACTGAAAAAAACATTTACTTACTTTTCGAAATGTCAGCGTCTTGTCCAGACTTGGGTCTCTCAGATTCTTTTCGCACTTCAAACTTCGCAAAGCTATTAAACGAAGAACGCTGTCAATTGAGAGTAACTACTTCTATCATTGTCTAAGGTCCTAAAGTGTTTTTTCATGGTCTTCAGATGTTGCGCTAAATTAATACTTGGTAGAGACACCGGTTTAAAACTTTTGAGTAGGTCTCGGAGACCCATATCTGACACTGAAGGGATATATGTGTGCGTATATATATATATATGTATGTACGTATATACATGTATATGGACATATATATAGATTTTCGTGAATTTGATCACAAAAAACGTTATCAACACCATCAAAAATCTTCACTCTAAAAACCTTTATTTTATGAATTAAAAATTTTTTTTTATTTTCCGCTCTCGTCCCCTGCCGGTATGACGCCATATGACGTTATGCGATAATGATTTTAAAATTCTAGCGATCTAAAGATTAACAATTTGCCTTCACGAAATAGAGAGCTGCTTGATGCGACGACTCGTTATTTAAATCACGCGACGTTCACTCTTGTGTGTGATTCGTGTGGAATATTATATGGTTCAAAAACGCGACCAAATTGGCTTCTCAATTGTTTGTAATACGGTCGTGCACAGTCAGCGATATCTCGATCGATATACGTTGGAATAAACCAAAGAGTTCGTGACTCGGCTAAATCTTGACAATTTTTTTACCAATTTTTCTCGTGTAATAAAGTTAGGTTTGCACTCATATCGTTTCTGTTTTTTCGCAAACGTTTATTTTATATAGACGATTTTAATAAGCTAATTTTTGTAAATAATATTTTTTATACAATAAAATCAATTTAACGACCGGGAATGTCGGTTATTTTGTTTCTTGTCAATAAAAGAGAGAGACAGACGGTTATTTTGCATTTGTAGTTTCATCGAATCCGTAAAAAAAAAAAAACGTCATATAACCGCACCTTGACCCTTGACCTCTTTTGTCACGATAAATGCAACTCAAATCCTCTCCCGTTCTCTCGTCACGGCGAGGCTTTGCAGAGTTTCCGAGGCTACAACACTTTCCAGGCACGTGTATAATTTCTTCGCTTGTGCCAGAAGATTTGTTGTCGCCCCAAATACAGCTTGTCAATTGTTTTCTATTTTCCGGTGTACGTAGACCGTGTTTTAACACGGATCTACATGTATGTCGTTGCGCACTATGCACATATATATCGATACATCCGGAATACGTGAGAGGAAAGAGATGATACAGTTTGAGAAAGAGAGAAAGAGAGAGAGTGTGTGTGTGTGTGTGTGTGTGTATTTTTCGCATTCTTTGCGTCACGTTACACGGCTGTAAAGTTGAACGACACGACATTGCGATGCATAGGTGCTTGCTTGTTGAGAACGGCAGACGGACCTCTTTCTCCGTAGCACCCTGTATATTCCGTACACGCAGTCAGGTGAGCTAACGGTGCCTCCGGAGCGGTGAAGTAACGGGCTTTTGCCGCGATTTGTCGTCGTCATACTTTTATTTCACGCAAATAATTTTTTCGCAAATAATGTCGCGCGCCTGTTTCCCGACCGTCAGTTATGATGATTTCACGATACGCATTATGATTTAATGTTCTTTTTGTTTTCCTTTCTTACATAGAAACAATCGTTTTGATTATTTGCAGTTTTGTGTAAAAGCGGAATTTTATTCTCGCGATAAATCACCAGATATCAAATGTCAGACGGTTGCAAACATACAGGTGTAAATATTTTATTTGACGAGACAAGAGAAAATTGTTGTTGTTGTTGTATTCCGCTTATCAATTTATCTTAATTAGACTGCTCTAATTATATATTAATTATATATAATAGATTTGTCGCGAAGAAACTTGCGAATGGAAGAATAATGTAAATTACAGAAAATATAGAAAACTTATTGTTGGAAGCTTAGCTTCTATGAACGAACAAATTAAATCGTCCCCAAACTGTTCTTCCGTTACAAGCTCGCTCGTTCGCTTTCAGACACGCAGACGGTGCACCGAGACCCTGAGTTTTCGGTGCGGAATGGCGGTGAAGCGTTTATGCAACTGCAAAAGCGAGTAATACCCGCGAACTAGTGGACGAAACTTTCATAACATTGAATTATAGAACCGAGCCCGGATTTCGTTGTATATATTACAACCGTGCGACGTATCGATATTTTAACGTGAAGCCGTCCGCACATTAGAGCGGTGACGAAGAGAATAAAATTTTAATTCACAACGAGATCGTCATAAATTTGTTTTGGAGACGCGCCATGTCTTCGCGGAGCATTATCACTTTTTACGCGACTTTCAGGATCAAGTAAAGATATCTTCAAATGTTCGATACTACGATAAAAAAAAAAAAATAAAACAAGATTAGCGTAAAAAATAACTTCAATAATTTTACAATGATACAGAAGTGTTTCTAGTGGCTCGCGCTAACGAAAGTAGTTCACTACTAACTTAATTGTGTTTCGTTCGTTGTTTTACGGTTCAGGAGGCATGCCGCGATCTCAATTGTACGCGAAAAACACATCCGCGTTATTATTTTATTTACTAATTTTCACGATTTCCGTGACAATGCGGCGCGATAAGATGCGACGATAAATGCATATATTAAGGCTGCGAGATCAATGACATGCATTATGTATTGTTATTGATGACCTGCTTTTCGTGAATCGGATTACACGCGGTCAATTTTACATATATAGTATATATATATATACATACACATACGTACATATAAACTTACATAATGTATACAAACCGTTTGTAAACAGGTTTTTATGCGTTTTTATTATTGCATTAGCTCATGCTAATGCACACTGCAGTCGATAAAAAAAAAAATAAAGAACGTTTAATGACGAATATGTTCCACGTAAATAAACTTGATAAAAAAATTGATCGTTATAAAGCGTTTTACATACTTACTGGTAAAAGAAAAAAAATGAAAGGATTAATGTATTCTGTAAACAGAAAAATACGTCTTTTTGCTTTAAATTTAGAATAAAGATTTATCGCTTTGTAGTAAATATATAAAATTTCTGACATGGAGACAGACGAAATCGTTAACGGAAGTCGATCATCGAACAAAAAAAAACGACGAATCGATAGTAGACCGCGATCGAATCGTTCCCGATATATATATATATATATATATACACATACGTGCGACGACAGATGAACCGGCGATAAATATTAAAGCACATGGTTATGAAAAGCAAACGAAGGCGCGCAGAAAGGAGAGAGAGGGTCGTCGAACTTCCATCACTCTCAAACTCGTTTCCGTGCGCCTGACCCGTGAGGAATTCAGCACAACGGAATATCTCTCTTAATCTTTCTTATATCATTGGCCATTCCACTTTGTTTGCGATCTGAAAAGTCAGATTTATTCGATCTGTTGTGATTGTTTTTGCCAGTCGGAAAACTCCTCGCTTTCATACGTCTTGTGTTGGTGCGGAATGAAATTCAACTGAAACGAATGAAAGCGCGGGAGGAGAGATGTCTCTGTTCCCCGTGAGAAGAGAAAAAAAAAAAAAATTGCGGAAACGCACTGACACGTGTTCGACATAATGCGATTCCTTGCGCTCGCTGAAGAAGAGTGCAAATAGCAATTCAACAAAGACAACAAGTAGGCTATCGCTGATCAGTGAAAGTGTATCCGGACAAGTGTAGGAAAAAGTCTGCAGAGTCTATTCATTACTCTTACAGAATGATATGTTGCCAGGGAAACAAATGGAATTTATGTATATATATATGTATATATATATATTGTAATTGATTCCGTTCTTCACTGCAGAATAAATCACAATTCCTCCCACCGCTTGGAAAGTTCTTCGCGGCAAGTCTTCTCCTCGTCCATTAAAATTAATGATGCGCATTTTCGATGTGTTAAGTCGGCGAAGACTTTGCATTGAATATCGTTTTATGTGTTATTCACATCGGTACGTCAATTCGCGGATATGTTTTTACACTACTCATAGAAGAACCTCATATAAGGTGAAAGATTACTGTCACCTGAACGATGAACTCTGGCGTCATTGTATTGTTTTTATTATTAATTTATCAAACACATATGTTTTTCTTCCTATTTGTTATTATTCAATGTCTCTAATATAAGAAAAACAAATTTATGTTTAAAGCTCGTTGAATATTTAAATAAAATATTTTATTTAAATAAAAAACAAAAAATAATGTCTCTCAAAAATCTCTATTTTTACTTATAAATTCAATAATTAAAAAAGAACGATATGAGAGCTCTATTATTGTCACCTAATAGTGGCATCTCTAATTTAAAGGAGAGAGGGGAGCGGTTACATTGCATATGTAACATACAATATGAAAAAAAGTTTTTTGTTTTTATAGTATTTTAAATGAAATAGCTTAGGGTTGCGGCAATTGGGCCTTTTATCTTGTAAAGAAATTTTATATGAAGTTAAGATAAAGAGAAAGTCTTCGGAGGAAATATAATTAGGATTTTCAACTTTGTCAAAGCATTCTCGAAAATAAAAATGGGCCAGAAATCGCAGCAGATATTTTTACGGCAAAGGAATAAAGGTTCCATATTGTTGATCAGTTCGCAGATCGTCGTCGACAGAGAAGCCTTACATATTCAGCAGTGACTCACATTTCCAGGAATGTACCTCATCCCCTTTCTCACTCACGACAATGCACCACGCCATTGTTTGCCCTCCCCGTCCGAAATCGGCTGCGCTCCACCTTTTGACGTGCTTCACCCAGTTTTTATTCTTTTTTTTTTTTAACACTTCGACGGACTCTGCTCCGTTTCTACGCGAAGTTGCCGTAATTTCCTCCATTTGTTTTAGTCGCAATAAAAAATTTCGCGAGTTTTTCCGAGAGAGTGTCAATGAAGGGAAAAATCGTTTGAGTAAATTTTTATAGCACCATTTAATATCTCGCTTTAAAAAAAAAGTCTCGCGTCAGAAAAGTAAAAAATGTTAATTGTTGTTAAAATAAAAATAATTTATTATTGTGATCAGAGAGACAAGGTGGAAATAACGCGAAGGAAAACGACTTGATTATTATAATCAACTCCGCAGCGGTGTTGAAAGCGGAGTGCATCGTTCGTCCCGAACGATAGGATAACAATTCTATTAAATAAATAAAGAGATGGGATAAACACAGACTCGCCGGGGAATAGACTATTGAAATAGACTATTACTGTTTTAATGATCGTCCCTTCGGCGCCATACTAGTTCGTGTAGTCTCAATCGATGACGAGGCTTCTTTGATTAACGGTTCAGCGTTCGGAGAAAAAAAAAACGTTCGCGTACGATATCTGACCTTAATGAGCCGTTCGCATCTGCACAGGCTCGTGCTCATCTTGCTACGTAATGTTCCTTATTATACCGCATTTTTCTGAAGATGATTTTTTTTTTTTCCACAGTTACTTCATTAGAGCGCGTTAATACGAATATGGAACGCGTAGATGCGCAGAGAAGGGGGGAGGGAGAGGGGGGAGGAAGGAAATATTATACAAAACGTCAATTTAATTATGAGAATAATAAGATGTATATCAGTATAATAAGGTGTGTGTGTGTATCATATAACGAGATTTAAAAAAAAAAAATTAACTGTCAATTAATATCCGTCAGCAGAAAATAAAGTTATTTTGTCGTGACTTTCGTGTTCGCGGTAGACCAACAATCAAGTGTAACTATGGCCTTGGCTCAAGCTCGAGCTGTTTCCGGAAGAGGTTAATACCCGAAACGCATCGTTGCCTCTTAGGGCTGGAGCGTGTCGTGAATGGTTTTAAGTTTTCTACGCTTCGTGTAAGAAACTCATCCGCGTACGGTCGAAGCGCTTCTATTTATTTTTGGACTTTTACAAAGTTTGAAGGCCGAGGAAACTCGGTTAGATAATGTTATTAAATTTATCGATCGTTTCGCTTTTAATACGTCTACACGCTATCTCATGTTAGCCGAGCGAGACAAGATAACATCGCAAAAGTTGCATTTGAAAATTATATTCATTACTTTAATAGTCTCGACTATGATATGGTAAAATAACTGAACTGAAATTTTTTTGTTTTGTTAATTTGAAAAGTGACATAATTACGAAGATTTAATTTGATGGACAAACGCTCGGTTCTCGTCCACGCAACGAGTTTTTTTCACGCGGGAAACCTCTCGAGACTGTCATCGGGAAAGGGAATGAATACTCGGTTAAGGATGAATAGGAAAAAGCAAATAAGAAATGAGTTTTACATATATCGAATAAATTAATACGAGAGTTTTATTTCATTTTTTTTCTTTTTTTTTTTCTTTTTTTTTTAACAATACATTAATTTTCGATTATTTCTCGTGCTTGATTCCGGTTTTTATTTTACGTCGCGTCGCACCGAATCACAGCAGGTTTGTCGGTCAATTAAAAAGTCCACAGCGATCTCACCGGTCCGGTGAAGAGGCGAACGCATGTCGGTGAACGTCCGCGGGGGGTCGTCGACCCAGACCAACCGGAGGAAGAGACCTCGGTCGTCTTTTCCTTGGCTTTAAACATCGCGTTGTCTTTTGCGCCGCTTCTAGGCGTCGGCATCGTGTCAGCTCGTCGGCCTTGATCCTTGTGCTGAAACTCGAGTCGCATGATTATATTCCCGTAACACGATGTCGTCATCAAACCTCGAAGACGAAAGGCTATTTTATCCGACGCGTTTCACGCGGTAATAAGATTTCTCTGTAATACGCAATTATAATAATGTTCCAGGACGCAAATGTTTGTTACTTATTTAAGTATAACAGTGTAACAATATGTATAACAACAATATGTATAATTTAAATACTACAATATAAAGACCAAACATTGTGATAATAATAAAAGAGCGAACTAATTTTGTTACGTAACATTTTACATCACTAACCAAGAATCTTTGCGTCGTCACTCATGTGTCTGTTGGTTTTTTTTGTTTTCAGCAACTGTTTCGCAGTCAAACTCAGGGAACACCGCAACAAATATTGCTGCAGCAACATCAGCAGCAACATCAACAGCAGTATCTCGCTGCGTCTCAAGCGCAGCAGCAGCAACAGCAGCAGCAGCAGCAACAAAACTTCCCCACGGCACCGTACACCGTTATCAGCGGTCAGGAACCTTACGTAGGAGCGTTAATAGCTGGCGCACCACCTCCAGTGGTCCCGCAGTACTATGGGGTCGGATCTGTACCCTGGGTCTATCCGGCTGGATTGTTGCCGCAAGCTCCGCCACAAGCAGCCGCACCACCACCACCTCGACGACCGCTTACACCCTCTTCAGCAGCAGCAGCGGCTGCCGCCGCGCAGGACACCGCGAACAATCTGGCACAGACGGTGAGCTGGCCACTGCTAGAAGTAATTACACAAAAATTTATGTTAAAAATAAAACAATTAGGATTAAGTTTTTTTTACAGTTTTATATTTTATAAAACACGGAGAAATGTGTACGTAGAAAGAAGGAGATTCGCTTTTCTTCGCTGTGTTTTAAACATTTTTATTTTATATATCTTGTGAAAATTATTTTTCTTATAAATTATTTTCATTAAAAGTTGCAATATTAAATCTTTAAATAAAAGAATTAAATTTTGTTGTTGTGACGACAGCGTACACAAAAAGCTTACGAATTAGCGCGTAGTATAAATTACATATGTTTCTAATTTTGTAAAGGCTATTTTCTCGCTCGTCTGTGCTGCGAGCAACCGATGATACTTGGTCCCGTAGTTCACGTATACGAGGGGAGCTCATTGTGCCAATTAGAAGTTGCCACATTGTTCTCTTCAATCTAGCTGAATATTTCGCTACAGTAACAAGTAGACAAAAAAGATGAGAGTGCGGCGACATTCGTGATATATATATTCTTGACCTATAAAATTAAATGTGTACACGACTAGTTATATATATATTGTATTTACATAGTGTTACAGACACACGAAACTGATATAAACAGAGTTTTTTTTTAGTAATTTTAGACAAACATTAACGTACTCTCACGATTAAATGTTTCAAATGTCTGCAGCCGTTCTTTTTATTCGCAAATGTATAAAATCAAATCTTTGATTGAACTTGTTACAGACACCCGATTTTTCTATACAGTTTCCTGATGACTCAACAATCACTACAATGTCTCCTTTTATCACAAACAATTGTGACACAAATTATACAAGAGATTTATATTTGTCTTACAGTCAGCTTTATTATAATCAGGTGCATGCTAATTTTTTTTTTTTTTTTTTTTTTAATATCACTCATATTATTTCATAGATGAGAATACAAACTTTATTACGAACAAAAATACATGTACAACACTAGCGCGCTATCTTGTTCAAAAATTTAAGTTGTCAAAAATCAGCTGTTAAATAGTCAAAAGAGTTAGATATTTGTATGTTTTGTATATAAATTTATATATATATATATTGATATTTTAATGAATTAATTTGTTTTCCTTAGGTTCAGGGACAGTATCAAGTTATACCAGCTTATTATGATCAGAACGGCTCGATTGTCATGGGTGGAGTGCGCGGTTTGAGTTCAGCAGCGACCCCAATGAGATTGGTCAGTCCCGCGCCGGTTCTTGTTAACAGAGCTCCGTCTCAACCTCCACCGGGTCCACCGGCTCCGCCGCCGCCGAACCTATATTCTCAACCGACTCCGACATCACACAGCAACGCTACACCCGGCGAATGTCTCGGTACGTCTATCGGCAATCTATAGAATCTAGCACACTGCCATCGTTTTCTCTGTATAAACATATATTTGTAAGAAGCCTTGTAAAGTTATGTGTGTAACATCTTGTAAAGATCTTTCTTCCCCTTTCCCCGTCGTCGTGTATTACGTGTGTAAATGCATGACTTATATTTTACGAACGTCTGATTATGATAGTTTATATGATAGAACGTGTTATTGTTAACGTTTTATTGTTAACGATCGCTCTACTGTTTACTACAGTCAAACTTGTCAATTTGTCTGTTTCCTGTAAATACGCGTAAAAAAAAAAAAGAAAAAAAACACGCCACACCGGCACGATAACATTGTGACTAAAAAAAAACAAAGAAAAGAGAAAGAAATAAAGGAACATAAGTGCGAATGTGCGTGCGTGATGTGTACTACCGCTAGGCTTCTCTATAGACGGTGTAAGGTCCGGTAACATACGCTAATCACACTTACGACGACTAAGAGAGCGCGTATGGGTTGCGGGCTTTTGGTGCAGGTCTGGCAGCGTGCAGCGCAGCGGCAGTGGTCGCGCAAGCTCAAGCAGTTGCAGTGCAACAGGCGCAGCAGCAAGGATCGGGACTTGCCGCGGGTTTAGCGGCACTAGGATACGGCGGCTCCCCGCTCGGAGCACTGGGCTCGCCTGCCCAACTACAGAACACAGGTATATTATCGTGAACGCGCTTGATCCTCCTCGGTCGTCACCGATCTCGTTTGAAGAAAATTCTCTCAGCAATGGCAAAAACGCTGTTTTGCTATCGTGAAACGTGAGATATTCGTTTCTTAAGATGTTCTTTTAAACTCTCAAGCGTTTTTTCCTGAGAACACTGAGAGAATTTTCCTTTCGACTGTGTATATTGGTGGTGTGTACGAAGAATTTTTCATGTACAGAAAAACAATGTAAGCTATTTGCATGCTTTTTACACAATCTAATTAATTTGTATTCTTGTGTTGAACATAGTCATCCTTCTCACAGTGACGTGTCTTTTCCAGTAGAGCGTTTGTGTCGATTTGTTTATTATTGTGATCTAATCGGTATCGTCACGTCTCTCGTAGCATTTATTGTCATGTTTGATATATCACCTGTCGATATTAATATAGCATCTCACTATCGAAAAATCGAGGTAAATATTTGTTGTCGTACAATCAAATGCTAATTTACTGTCTTGAATTTATTGCTTTACCACATTCGCGAGAAATTGATGTCAACGTTAGTAGAAATGAGTTATGTCGTTGAGCTATTATGCATTCTCTTAGCTTAGAAAACAAATTTAGAAAACCTCTAAACTGACGGAGCAATAAATTTTGAGACACAAGGAATAATAAAAAAAGTGACAAAGTAATTAGCACCTAATTATGCGATACTGGATAACTGAACTTGATTTTTGCAACGGTGATGGCGCTAAGTTAATACAGGTTTCGATTTGTGGTTGCTCTCGAGCAACTCGTGTTAAAGATGACGGTGTCCGTCTTGTGTGCAGGTTTAGGACTCGGTGCATCTTCAACTGGCAGACGAGATTCCTTTGATAGAAATACTTCAGCCTTCAGCCCAAGCTTGGAATATAGCCGGGCAAAGTGGCCTCAGAGTTACGGCGCCCTCGGTAAGAATCGTTTGGTTGTGTGTGTATTCCGATGTACAGTGTGTAGGGCATCTAACGGTATGTTCTCATTGCACGGATACATCATACGGAGAAAAACAACGAAGACAAAAATCCAAGTAACTTTATCTCTCGTCATACTTTCGTGTCGAGAATGATACCGGCTTTTTTGTTCTCTTTTCGTAAGTTCGCTTGCAATAAAACACACATTTTTGAGAATTCGAAGGATACCGTTTTACATGCTTATACACGGCCAACTCGGAATCGCCATAGACGCTTGATTATCTATGTTGTATATTTTTGTCTATAATATAATTGTACTTCATTTGTACACATGCTTTTCTATACATAACTCTAGCTATATATACAGGAATATAACGCCTACATTTTTTTTCTTTAAATTAAATCTTACATATGTATAAACTATATTGCGTCCTAATGAATAAGCGGCTGCAAGGACGACTGGTTTAAAAAAAAAAAAAAGACTAGATGTGCCGTATGTAAATCGTAAAACGATTTTTAACGTTAACACACTATGGGACTAGATGTAGCCTTTATACATTGTACATTGCTTCTATTAAGAAAAACAAACAAAAACCAAATGTACAGTGCATTGTTTCCTAATCAGTGAGATAAGATCTCTATTCTCTAGATACAGGAATTTGGGACAATACGTACCTAGATACAGGTTGGGACAGATTGTATCTAACAGATACTACAGATACAAGTACTTCTTCCAAAGAGTACTTGAATAAAGATACAGGTACAGGTATAGATCGAGTGTATCTAAGTACAAATACTTAGATATCTTGTTTTCGTACAATTTGAGGACATTTTTTGAAGTCGATTTTTACTTGATGAATATGTTTAGATATCAATGATTTTTTTAGTATTTTAGTGAATTACTTGAAGTCACAGTTTTACAAGTTTAAAGTTTAAAGAAAATTTAATTTTGTGTATTAATACAAGTGCAAAAAGGCAGCCGTAACTATATTCAAAAATTGAAGAAGTTTATTTATAATAATATATGTAATATTTATACAATTGTAAAAAATTGCTGCAAATAATTGCTGTCGTTTATTTTTGTCAAGAAAAAATTGACTCCAAACTTGAGCAAAGAATTTGGCATATTAAGTGAGAGACACAACCTGTTGTTTAAAATAAACTTATATTGAAAGTGGAAAGCTACTCTTGAATATATTACAAAGAAATAAGATCTACGATACTTAACAAAGTGTCTTCAATTGGTTATGCAGGTACAGTCACTGCGTCACCAAGTCCTCTGGGATTGTCTTTAACACCACCACCAACTTTAGGAGGATCCCTGAGTGGTCTTGTCGGAGGAGCTAGTCGTGTGTCAGCGGCTCCCGGTGCCGAAGCTAAATTCCGTGCAAGTGCAGTCCCTGGTCTTACAGCAAATGGAGTGTTTGGTTCTAGTAGCTCTCTGTTTCCCAATCTCGTAGGAAAACCTGGCCGTGGTGGCGCCACTAATATCAACGACAAGAATGCTGGAGGAAGATCTCGTTTATTAGAAGATTTCCGAAATAACAGGTAATTGAAATACGTAAAACTCTTTATTTCTATATTGGATAAAAGGAAGAGAAGAATTTTTATCACAGTTTAAAACGTAAAAGTAAATAATTTCAATATTATACGTTGTATATTAAAAAAATCATATATACACTACACAATCTCACCGTGATAGAGATTCTATTTTAGATGTCATTAATTAAAATCTTTATCACAACGTGATATAGCTGAATAATTTAATAAATTATACGTGTTGGTTTCAGATTTCCAAGTCTTACACTTCGTGATTTGACTAATCACATAGTTGAATTTAGTCAAGATCAGCATGGCTCACGATTCATTCAGCAGAAATTGGAACGAGCTTCGGCTAGCGAGAAACAGCTCGTGTTTCAAGAAATTCTTGCTTCTGCTTATTCTCTCATGACAGACGTGTTTGGAAATTACGTCATACAAAAGTTCTTTGAGTATGGGACACCCGAACAAAAATCGACACTTGCTCAAAAGGTAAATATACCTCATTATAATAACGAAAAATTAATTTGAGGAAATTATAAGTCAGGCTAAAATTACATCTACTTCACAGCCATTTTTGTTATAATTTTTACACATGACGAGACATTTGCGTGTCATCTGATTCAATGTGATTACACTTGAAACAATCTGATTTATTAAACAATTACATTAATTAAAATTATGTTTTATCAAATATTTATTTGATTTTTTTTGTTTAAATTAGGTTCGCGGACATGTCCTGCCGTTAGCATTGCAGATGTACGGTTGCAGAGTAATACAAAAAGCACTTGAATCAATCGGACCGGAACAACAACAGGAAATCGTGCGGGAGCTAGATGGGCACGTGTTGAAATGCGTAAAAGATCAAAATGGAAATCACGTCGTTCAGAAATGTATTGAGTGCGTAGAACCCCGAGCATTGCAATTTGTAATAGGGGCATTCGCAGGACAAGTTTATTCTCTAAGTACTCATCCGTATGGTTGTCGAGTTATACAGCGTATTCTCGAACACTGCACTCCCGAACAAACTCAAGGAATTCTGCAAGAGTTACACGCCGCTACTGACCAACTGATTCAGGATCAATATGGCAATTACGTCATACAACATGTGTTAGGTAAACAGTTTCGTTATTCTTACTTTTGCTTTGTTGTCATAAATGTGAGTATAATAACATTTAAAGATTAAAAATAAATAAAATAAATAAATAAAATTACTTTTGCAGAGCATGGAAAGCCGGAAGATAAAGCACAATTGATCAGCAGTGTTAGAGGCAAGGTGCTTGTTCTCTCCCAGCATAAATTTGCGAGTAATGTGGTTGAAAAATGCGTGACTCATGCTACAAGACAAGAACGTGCTGTATTGATTGAAGAAGTCTGCGGCTTCAACGACAAGTGAGTGCAATTTAACGCGCAATACGTTAACAAGAATTGTGATTCAGTGTTATTGAAGTAAAAAATGATATATATTTATTTTGTTTTTTTCAGTGCGTTGAACGTTATGATGAAGGATCAGTATGCCAACTACGTCGTACAGAAAATGATTGATGTTGCGGAACCAGCGCAACGCAAGGTACTGATGCATAAGATTCGTCCGCATCTGGGAAGTTTACGCAAGTACACTTACGGCAAACACATTATCGTCAAATTGGAGAAGTTTTTCATGAAAACTGCCTCGGCAATGGGAGTGGCAGCAACAGCATCAGGTACGTCGACAAACAGCGGAGGCAGCGATCTCGGTCCTATCGGGCCGCCCGCATCCGCAGCGTCCAGTCAAGTCTCGACGTCTAGCCAACCATCGCCGCAAGTTTTATAAACATGCGCACGGAGCCTCTATCTTCGTCGTGGAGAAGAAAACAATTACACAAAGAAGAGGCAAGCAAAACCACAACCTCCACACATGTCGCATTCTTTATTTTATCTTAGCGATATCTGTTGTATCGATTGAATAACGAGTTACGATAAACCTCTTTTTCTTTTCGTTCTTTTTTCTCGTTCTGTCCTGTGCTTTCGGAGATGGAAAAAAAAAAACAAACAAACAAAAACAAAGAAGTAATGTAACTTGCGCGTGGAGAAACTTCGGACATTGTTTCTCACGAACGACTTGTTAACATATGTGTCTTTTTGTTAATTTTTGCAATCGTTAAGTCGACATTTTTTATAATATGGTTTCTTCGGGGCCCTGGACATTACGAGAACACGGTAACTAAGAAAAATATATATATACTATACACGAAAGAACAGTCTGTAGACACAAGGATAGATATGTTTGCAATGCATTTTTCTATCGTGCAAGTACCTCCGCGCGAAGGAGTAACACGAACGTAGAGATATTGCATTACCAATATGTAACACGGGTGTAAAATTACACTTTAAATTTGAGTGTGAAATTACGCTGTAATTTCGGGTTTCTAAATGATGTTTCTCACGATTGGCAAGTTTTTAGATTTATGCTAAACGTTAATATCACACTGTATGCGTTTTGGCAGTCTTGCGTCGCGCAAAATCTATAAAACTTTCGTAATATTTTTAAAGAGGGAAATCGCTTGATTATTAGATTATCGTGAAAGGTAATTACGCTGGATTATTAGATGCGTTGTAATTAAAAATTTAGAGCTCCATCTTTCGGTAAAGAGTAAATTTAAAGCGGAGCACTATGGTGAATAGACAAAGCGCGGCTAGTTGAGATTGTACTCGGCGGACATATTCAAGCTTTTATGAAGGCGATAAGATTAAAAAAAAAAAAAAAAAAAACACAGACTTTTAGACGGTTAGATCTTAGTGCTGCATGTGCATTTATATCGACTTGTACGAGGGTTGTAACACACACATATNAAAAAAAAAAAAAAAAAAAAACACACATGCCGCCTGTATGTGTGACGTTCCAGATCTCGCGTATACCGCGTCGCTTCCTCTTTTACACACAGCTGCTTTAGTATTATTTTTAACGCGCGGTATGCACCCGATCGACCAAGTTTCGCAGACGAGAGAGTAAGGTAAAACGTGAAAAGTGTAGAAGTCTAGGAGTTATATAGATTATGTTTAAATGTAGCATAGAGCGGTTTGACATAGAAAGGAAAATCGGGAGACCGAAAACCCTGGACCTGAACTGGACCTGACCTTGACCACCGATCTGTCTTTTGAGACTAGTTGGAACGTTCACACAAAGAGCAATTATTTCGTTGTTCGGTTTTTTCTTTTTTTTTTTTTTTTATTTTTATTTTTATTTTTACATATCGCAAGATCAAGATAACTTTTCAAGATTTCTAAATGCTAATTCTTTTTTTCTCTCGTTTTCTGTTTTTGAGTTTTGAGAATGATTAACGTGATATATACGGAGGGAAAAGAAGACAAAGACGAGACAATTAAGCAAAGTGAGAAAATTTGTGTTCGCGCAATTCTCCTTTGTTTATTTGAAACGTCGCTTCCGCAACAAGGAACATTTCTTTTCCTATTCTCTTTCTCCCTTTCTTTCTCATTTTCCCCACTGTCCCACATCCCCTGCCCCTTGAGCCCTCTTGAGATCCTTAAATTTTGTAAATTGTGATATAAATAAATAACAAGTGTGTATTATAGATATGAATATCCGAAATACGCGAGGACCGAAAATTCAATAAATATTTTATTTCTCACGGGAGATTTTCTTCCCCTACTTTTGACGGAGTCTGTGAATATTATGTATTATAAAATATAACTACTAATTATATTAAATATTTAAATATGATTTACGTTCTAAAACAAAAACGCTGCTATCCTAACCGATAAGTTACACTCCTCCCCTCCCCCCATCCAGTTTCATATTTTTCCGCCAAGAGATCCAATTGTAAGATATAAACATTTTTCATGGAATTCCATTAGGACAAAAAAATCATTTATACATATATAAATATATATATACATACATATATATAGAGACAGAAATAATGATTTTTCTCCCATCTCCCCTTAAATAATTTGCAGCTACCGTTCTTGGAACGTAAAAAGTAAAGAACATTGTACATTGTATAAATGATATAACGCGTTCTTGAAAAAGCAAGCATCAGGAGTTCGTGCACAACACACGTGTATCTATAAATCCGTTTGCGCCATTTTCTCCTCTTTTATCTGTTCCGATACTATACATATATATACATTCACGAAACACTACATCTCACACACATTTCAATTTTGTATTATAGACTGACGGTTGGAAAAAAAAGAGCGCACACTCAGCCATTTTCAATAGGGTCGCGCGCACGTTTTCGTAAAAAAAATGATAGATTACGGCCAAGTAGTTTTTTAAACATCAGGATTTTTTTTTTGTTTTAGATAAATTTTGATAAGTAACTTCTCTATTGTTAATCATTTTTCTTGTCCACGATGTATAATATTTTGACATAGATGTTTAAACGTGTGGAAATCGACAAAAATAATAAGTTAATCGGTCACATGACTCTATACATAAAAGATATAAAAAAAAAGTAATAAGAGGGAAGAACGTAGCTTTTTTTGTAAGTATTGTAAATATCGACTTATTAAAGAAATTGATAAATTGTCCTAAGTACCTTCTATCTCTTTATCTCTCTTTCTCTATTTCTCTTTTCTTTTCTTCACTCTATTTTTTCTCCTCCTTATTCGAAGCGATGATTGCTCTTATTTAGATTGTCGTTAAGGATGGATGGCGGCGGATTAATGTACGGCAATAAAAACACTGTTCGACGATTTTTTAGTTTTCGTCGATATTAAAATAGTCTTATACAATGTATACACTTGCGATATGTAAATTTTGTAGTTTTGCAGTAGCGATTCTTCCGAAAATTGCTGAGAGATACGCGCTCGGTCGAAGCTAAATGTATCACACATATACATATACTTATGTGTGTGCATAAACACACACATACACACACACAAATATACAACTGACACATTTATAAAGAGGCGAGACGTACATTTGAGAAGAACACTTTCTTGACATAGATAGACATTCCAACCGCCACCTCATCCTCAATCGACAGGACGCATGACCTGTGTATACACCGTTGAAACGGAGCGAATTATATAAATATAAAACGCAAACGAAACATGTAAAACGTGTTTATATGTAAGGAAAAGTGACGAAAAAAAAAAAAATAATAGTTCCTTCATCCGTGTAATAATCGCGTGCGCGCGTCATCTGTAAATTAAAGATCGAGAAACAAAAACCGCGTCTCATCTGTAATAGATCCATCAATCACATGTCGAATTGCGCATAAAGAAACCAAGGATTATATAAATAAAAAAATGAGAAGAGACGTTTAAAACAAAAAGAAAAAAAAACAAACAAAAAACGATGCAAAGCTAAAGTCGAATTCAAAATCTCTCTTGTCTTAATAACTAACGTAAGAATATGGACATTTACATATATACTTTTATTACTTTTTATTATTATATATTACATTATGATATATTGTATTATTGCTATTATATACACATTACTATCGAATATTATTTGGTTAACGACTCCCCTTTTCCTCTATTTGATTACTCATTTTCGCTATTACTAATTGTGCTAAGCATATGTAAATATATGTATATGCGTATATTCATTCTCGCAAGTATATACATATATGCACATGTGCGCATGCATATATACATATATACATATACATATATACATATACGCATGTAAGATGGATGATATACATTTATGTAATACATTTATAAATACGATTTAGCGTATTTCAAAGTACATTTCTCATTAATCTTTCCTATTGTCACACGAGTTTTTCTTCCTCTCCTTCTGTTTTTAACGGTAAAAAAAAAAAAAAAAATCTGTACCTCTCGAGAATTTTTGGTATAAACGTTTAGGAATAGAAATCACACTACCTAGCGCTGTGTCGTCATTATATCTACTTAAGCTCTCCCTATTGTATCAGAAGGAAAAAAGGAAAAGAACTTCTTATCGACTTTTAATTATAAATAGTGTAAATTTTTTATATAGCGCGAAAATGCGATATCTCTCTGATGAGACGCTGCTCTTACGAGTAAAGGCGATTATTGTGTGTAAGGAAAGAAAGAAAGATAGGAAAAGAACGGTGACCGGTGAAAACACACGATCTCTATTCGATCTTTATTCGCTTTATTGTACGTTTTGTCAGTCATTACTTCAATTAATTACTTCTGAGATCGGATTTACAAAATTGCGTTGAGACTGAGTTCTGTGTAGAAATTTAATTTAGCGTAAATTTCGTTTTCCTTTTATATATATACATATATATATATATATATATATATATATGTATATATATATAAAATACACAGGCAGGAAAACTTTCAAATTATTGGATATTGTTTTTAATAACGCAGTCTTGAATATCGCGATTATGTAAGCCGTATAAAATTCGACAAACTTTCGCCTACGAAAGAAAAATAAAGAGCGAAATGATTAACTTAATTTTGCGCAATTTTGTATTGTAAATTTTGTAATATTTTTGCTATAATATGCTTTTGTTGCGTTACTACGTTAAACCTTTAGCAAACATATATTTAAAAAGCGACTTACTTTACTACAGTACATGTCCGAAAATTTTAATATACTAAATATAAGAAGAGAAAAATTTTATGTGTAAATGAAATATCGCTATATACACGAAACGTATTTATTTCCTTTTTATTGATATTTAAATGTCATATATACAACATGAATTATATTGAAGTCATATTTTAAAAAATCAAATTTTTTTTTTTAATGTAAGAAAGATATTTTAGTAGAGTTTAGACCATGTATCCAGTGTGTGATTTTGCACTTTAGATAGTATCGGCTTTCATATTTATGCCTACTTCTTCACTCTCTTATTTATTTATCATTAGGAACTCTAAATACATCCCTAAGCTTCAATGTTATCATATATTTATTGTATACGTTTGTGAACGGGCGCGACATTGTTGTTGACAACATAAAGCGGGAACAGTTCGTGAGTTAACATGAGTCAAAAAGTGTGACAGCATGTATTGTCAATGATGTTGTTATCAATAATGTTGCGCCCGCGCAATCTAAACGCGGCTTTGTGCATAAACAAATTGAGAAGAGTGAAAAAAGAGAACATTACGTGTGAACGCCTAGATTGATTGATCATTGAACTCGTATATAGCGATATTCATTGAACATACAGTGTTGACAGATTTCCATTATATATTTCGGTTTTTTTTTTTCCACCATTTGTATTGCAAGTTGTTCGATCGTCCCTTTCCACTGGTTTTTTTTCTTTTCTCCTCTTTCGATTGTCGATTTTTTGTTTTCTGTCACTCTGACGTCTAATCCTTCGTATAATAATCAAGTTGCAAAAACAACTTGAAAAACCGCACCCGTTTTTTTTTTTTTTTTTTTTTTTTTTTTTTTTTTTTTTTTTGTTTTTTTTTGTTTTCCTCACCGGGACATTAAAAAGCATTAAGACAGCAACAGATTAAGCAGCCCTATAAATATTGATTATACATATATATAAATATATGCATACATATATATATCTGTATATGTATATCTAAGCCTTATATATGATATGTATATGTAATAAGTATACTATTTAAATATTGTAACAATTGTATATGATTTTAATACTACACGCTAATTGTACCATATATATATGAAGGATCTGCGACCTCCCACTTTGCAGACATATACAGACAAAACACACATACGACTGCATTACGCACACCCACACACTCGTCACATTCATTTATATTCATGCGTGCGCGCGACACACCGACACACACAATATGTATTCTCACGCATACGTATACCAACATATATACAAAAACACACGCAATATATCACTATGCGCATACTTGCGAATGGCGATTGTGCAATTTTAAGACAGTCGGGAAAAAACAAAATGACATGTTGACATTTGTATCGATTGCCCATGTTCATCTCACACCCACTGGATTCAACTGCCACGGCGCCGGTATATGAACAGTTGTTTGCTAGAACAAAAGGCCTCGGAGCCTTTTCGCGAATACTGTCAATCTTGGGAAAAAATTTGCTGATTCTTAAAACACAACATTTTCGCGAATAGAAATTGATTGATATACTTGGATATTATATTTTTTTCTGTTCATGTGCGCGAAATAACATTTGTTGTTATTTATTGCAATTTTCTGAAGATCCTCTTTGAAATCAATACTTCTTCTTGTTAATAATTTTAATTATTGAAAAAAATATTTCGATAATTTTTATAAAAGCGTTCACACACACACACACACACACACACACAGTCAGAGTTTTATCTTGAGACCGACAGTACTCAAAAATCGCAAAGAGATAAAAGCAAGAGAACATCAGCGGGAATGGTGCGCCCTGATATTAAGACTGATGTACAGTAGCGCGCTATTCTCATCCATTTCATATTCACGCTCTTCTTTTTCTTTCCTCTTCACCTGAACATTCGCTTTTACACACGCGAATAACACACACACAACAAATACGGAATCGCAGGGCTAACTATAAGTATATATATATTTCGTATATATACACTAAAACGTATATATTAAATATATATATATAAATATCTCGTATATATATATTATATTTGTCTGATATATGTCATATATATATATATGCGTAACACTGTTCGTATCCATCGCTGGCTCTTATAGTGCGAAGAACGTCTGCGAAAAATTTATTGTATGTCGAAAATAAATGAGTTGCGAAAATTTCGAAAAAAAAAAATTCCTAATATCAATAATAGAAATTATTGATGATAACAGTGTCGGTCGATTATCAAACAATCAAATTCGATTACATAATGTGATAAATCGTACAATCTTGGCGAAAGATTTGTTTCGCCAGAGTACCGTCGGCGATATACGGGCCAGTGATGCCGTCTGAGACACACGATAGAGGGAAATAAAGAGGGAAAAAAAAAAAAATGAAGAAAACAGCTGCGAGAAGTGTATTCCAATTAGCAGATTTAGATAAACGTGTGAAACGGACAGGCATACGGATTTAAAAAAAAAAAAAGGCAAATCACATAACTTGTATATTAGTGTATAGAACGTAGAGACGATGAAATAGCCATTGAAGAAAAAAAAAAGGATCATTTTCGACAATGTTTTTTACAAACAGGCAGAACAGTGCAAGTAGATAAAGAAACGTCATTGTATCATTTTAACGATAAAAAAAAAAAAAAAAAAAGAATACGAAATAACGAGAGAGCATTTTTCGGAGGCAATCTTATAAATACAATTAAAAATAGCGTGGATGAAGTCTTCGTTAACCCGCCATTCCACGAAACACACAAGACAAAAACCACTTACACGATCACAAATTTACAAAAAGTCGGGGTTTTTTTTATGTGTAAAAATATCCGATGAATAAAAGGCTGTTATGTTTCATAAATTTTCAAATATCATGTTACAAGAAATTTATATATTATTTGAACAATGCTAAAAGTAGATACTTCATCGATTATGATTTTTGTGGACAATTTTTGTTCCAGTTTTGATTTTTTTTGTTTTTGTTTCTTTTTCTCTGTTCGACTTGCAATTTGATTTATCTTGAGATTTTGTTTGTTCTCTCCTTTTTTTTTTTTTTTTTTTTTTTTTTTAACGTTTATGTGTCTGACTTCGTCGTCTGGATGTATCGTCTTACTATATGCGTTCGAACTTAATCCGTTTACTGATTTGCTTATTTGTATCGGAAACGATTACTCTACACTTTTTTCTTTTCTACGCAAGTAAAAAAGCGTTGTTTATTTTATTTTGACTTTTGATTTGACGCAATTCGATTCTTTTTTCCCAATCTTTATGATAAAGAAAAGTCGCAACAATGTAACTGCATTTTGTACACACACGTACACACGTAACACACACACATATACACACTGAGGACTAGAGATCTATCAGGTTATTATCTCTTAGTATCGCGTCTTAGCGGTTTGCCGCGCGTTGCAACTAATGAAGTAATTGAAGTTACAAATAATCAATTAATAAGGAAGGTTATACATACACTTGAGTATAGTGATAAAATAATATTTGTTCTCGTATATATATCGCAAACGGCTACGTATTTTACGACTAAGTAGATGCAGTGATTATTGTATTGATTAATCGTTTACGGATAATTGCATACATGTATTGCTTTCGTATTGCTTGAGTTTTGTCTTTTTTTTTTTTTTTTTGTACGCAGCGGAAAATACCTATCTACTTTTAGATCTTATTTATTGTCATCTCTCTCTCTCTTTACGCGCCACACTCTAGATTTTAATACAAATTGCACGTAGGGCGATCTACATTGTTATTAGGAGGCCGAAAGTGTAGTCTAAATGTATGTTGAGTAAAAACACACACGCGTACGTGTGAAATTTGATATATTTAACTGTGTATAAATATATACATATATATACATATATATATATATATTTCTCTTTCTCTCGTTATTAATTTATCAACACAATGTAACGCAAGAAAAATCTAACGTAAACAAAAGTACAATTTCCGAATTCCGCGCGACAAAGGATTTATCGGTAATAAAACGAACGCACCTCCTAGTGATCGATCATGTACGATGCAGAGAGCCGTGCTGGTAGTTTGTGTTGAGACTAAATAGCGTTTCACTCTCATTAAGTAGGCATATCCACCGCCAAGATACACACACACATACACAAACACAAAGACACCGAGAGAAAAGAAAGAACACACATGACACACTCTCTCTGTACACACATTTAACGAGACAAAAAAGTGGATTAACGGTATTCTAAATGTAACATGTATATGATGGCTGTACAAATGTAACATTTTTTTCCATTATGTATGATGATAAAATAATGATAATAAAGAAAAAGGGAAGATTTGATGCAAAAAAATATGTAATTGAACAAAAAAAAAAAAAAAGAAAATAAAAAATGTGCGCGTCTCGATTGACGTGAACGCCGATATCCAGAGAAGCGATGGCGTCGCGATAAGGTCAATCCGTCGGCACATCCCGTGTGAGTGATCACCAATAAAAACTACTATTACTTTTAATTATTATGAAATACCATTTCTGTAATAACATTATGATATAAAACCATACATTGAATGGCAATTTCCTGTGTACTTCATTCCTATCTCCTCTTAAGAAAAAAAAAAAGATAGACAACATTTTGTACATATTATATATATGAGCAATCAATTGCAATTATATCGGACATTTTTCAAGGAAGATGACAAAAAAGAAACAGTACAGAAACGTTTGCATATGATTTCTTTATTTAGGTAATGTAACAAGCATTCATAGCATGTAACATGTAAACAGTGATAAGAAATAGCTATTATTGTAACGCAAGGTATTACATTTTTTTCAACATCTCTTCGTACATGATAAATTTTTAAGTTTGTGTGTGTGTGTGTGTGTGTATATATATATGTCATCGTTGTATAATAATAGAACGATACGTTTTGACAATTGATAAGCAATTTTTACGAATTGCAGTTTTGTAAAATTTGTTTCTGTGAGTCCGATAGATCGAGCGCGAGCAATTTGTTTTTTTTACAAAAAATGATCACTATCTTTTCTTAGACAAACGTGATTCAGATGTGTAGCAGATCTCTTTCAAGTATAAAACACGCATTTTTATATTAATTTTTGTAAATATACGCGCATATTTTTTTAAGAATTAATAACATTTATTGAGTAATGTTAGGTATATGCTATACATCTATATTGTTTGTATTAAACTTGCCATATACCAAATAGTTAAATACATTTCGTATAAAAACTATAATATCTTACGAATAATCAACATAACATTTGGACTCTTATCGATCTCTCTCTCTCTCTTTTTTTTATATCGATTCGCAGATTTGATCGCGAATAGTATATTTAAAATCGACATCGAAGAGGTATCGTCATAAATAGCAAACATATCAACTATACTTTCTTCTACGATATGTATATAAAAAAAAAAAAAACAACAATATCGAACTGCAAGTTAAGAATACTTCTCATCTTTGGCAGCAAAAGTTTTTGCTGCACTTAATTATACGTTGTAAAAATGTACAGATAAATTAAAACAACTGAGTATTTTATAAATATTAATAATTTACAATCGTTTCTCTCAGAAGTATATATCAATTAATTAATAAAATTTTCAAATTTCTTATTCTATTTTTTTTTTGTTCCTATTTTTGTCATTTTTCATTGTTCTCTTTTCATCAATACTTTTCATCAATTATTTCTACATGCAATACACAAATTCACATCATTATGTGTATATTTATATTTTATGTACAACTTTATGTATATTATATGTAGGTTGCTCCGAAAGTTTCCTCATAATAAAATTTCTCACTCGTATAAAAACATTTAATGAATTTTTGAAATTAATTTATTGTTTAAAAAAATTCTTTTTTTTTTTTTATTATAAACGTACTATTTTTTTAAATTTATTTTATACTTCAGCCATTTGGCCAAGAAGGGTATTATAAACGTACTATTTTATTCGCGATGAAATCGTTGAAGCATCTTGTCTATTATTCTGTAGCGACTTCTTAAAGTCGTAAAAAACCATTGCACGAAAATTTTCTCATAATAAATTCAATTGTTTTTTCGGAAGCATCAAGAGCGTCTTTGAACACGTCTCACGACTGAATGAATGTTTTGATATGTCAAAAGTTCTATTTAAACATGTGAAATTAAATAACACCTATCAATTTTGATGTGACACGACGCCTAATGCCATTTTGCGAAAACTTTCAGAGCAACCTACGTGTGTTATATGCAGTTTTTTTTTTTTTTTTTTTTTTTTTAATTACACCTGACAGAATTCTCATTTATAATCAACATTTTATTTTTCAACAAACTTTGTGTGATTTTAGTTTGCCCCTTTTTTGTAATTTTTTTTTTTTTATTATACGGCAGTATAACTGCAATTACTCAGGAGCGCAAACATGACTGATGAGCAAATCAAAATCGTTTTTCATTGTTGATTTCTTCGTTTGACGAATCTATTCTCCGATTAATTAACACAGAATATTATACGACAAGTCTTCGTTTTAAGGCCCTTAGTCGCTGTCCTCCGCATTTCGCGGAGCGCGAGTCAATGGTCGCCGACTGTCCTCATCCGATCCATATATCACCTCTTCCTCCGAATCGTTGAACATCGAGAACGAGGGATTGTCTTTCGTTATCGACGAGTCTGCAATAAGAGAAAATGCTCGATAATATCGTCGCAACACATAAATTTGCGTTCGATTTACTCACGTTGTCCGTAAACCTGTTGCAACGCAGGCGCATAAACGTACGCCATGGTGTACAAATAGAAATTGAGGAGTCCGTAAAGAGCCATGAATTGCGCGGACGTGCGGTAATAAGTGGAGAGTCGGGACGCGAAACTGTCCTCTAACACACCGGCGCCGAATTGACGGGCGGTGACCAGACTGCAAACACCGGCAACCACCGCGGCGAGTAACGTCAAAAACCGCAAACGAAGATCTGTAAAAAAAATGCGTAAAGTAGATCTTCCCCGCGTCGCTTGAAAATGTAACAAAACTTTCGGGAGCAAAAATAAATTATAAATCGAATTGAATATATAATATATAAGGTGTTTTAACTTTTACATCAAAATATCTCGAAAAGTATAAGAGATACGAAAAATTATTTCAGACAAAAGTTTTATGACTTCGAGGGCGACATAAGATGGTACCATTGATGTTACCTTGGGCGTTATCAAGGTCGAGGCAAAGTTAATTTGAAGTTTTTAAATGAAACTCCTCACTTTTTATTGGATATTCTTTACTTTGCTAAGTACTTACTGAAAAATTATTTTATTATAGTGTTTTGAAAAGATCAAATCAATGGTACTTTTATGTTATGTATAAAACTTTTGTTTGAAACATTTTTCCATATCTTTTATACTTTTAGAGATATTTCGATGCAAAAGTTAAAATGAGACACCTTGTATAATTATACATATTATATATTCCAATAGGAAAACATTTATGAAATTATGTGACAAAATCTTGCATGAAAATTATGATTTGCAATTATGTAAATATATTTTGAGAAATAGATAAAAAATATTGATCTTTTATAAAATATTTGTAAAAAAAATATTGATCTTTTATAAAATATTTGTAAAAAAAATATTGATCTTTTATAAAATATTTGTAACTGTTTGCAAAATTAATTTCCAAACATTATTTTGGCAAAACAATAACGATATGGCAAATCATCTTAGCAGTATGTTTGCAAAATTAAATTAAAAAAAGAAATTGTTCAATAATTGAGAAAAAATTTCAGCTAGGGTAAAAGACTTAATTAGTATCACCTGAATGATAAACCCTGGCGTTAGTGAATTGTTTTTACTATTTATTTATCAAAAACATGTGTTTTTCTTCTTATCTGGTATTATTCAATGTCTCTAATATAAGAAAAAAATAATACGTCTCTCAAAATCTCTATTTTTATTTATAAATTTAATAATTAAAAAAGAACGATGCGAGAGCTCTATTACTGTCACCCCTAAAATAAAAGAAATGAGACAAGAATGTTAAGTGCTGGATTTTTTATTATATTAATTGCACTTAAAATTCTATGTTAAATTTTTTTCATACATACCTTTTTAGGATTTATTTAATATTTTAAATAAAATAGCTCAGGGTGACAGTAATTGAGTCTTTCACCCTATGTGATGTTTAAAACATGTAGAAATATGATTGCATATGATAAAATCAAATTAATTCATGTATATACTTATGGAAAATGCATAACGACTCTTTTCTCATTTTTGACAAATATTATTTACAAAATTTTATTTTAACAAAACTGTTGCGTTATGCCATTTTTGTGCAATATTTTCACAATTTGCCTATTGGAGTATATGTGTGTGTGTATATACAGGGTGTCCCAGAATTGGTTTAACATCTCTCGTAGGCAGGTAGAAGGAATAAAACTGAGGTGAAAAGTCCTATACCATTTTGCTAGATTCGCAATAGTTACTGAGATTTTAATTAACAAAGATCCGCGAATAAGCATGCATCGGG